>NW_019388491.1:0-6755 GCF_000671375.1 Centruroides sculpturatus
TATATGTAAAAACGAAATTTTTAATAAGAGCGCAATACTTTATTAAGATAAAATAATTTTAATTTTTAAATGTTTGCTAAAAATAGTTTTAAACGATTCAACCGAAAGAAATATAATTCGTGTGCATGAATTATTTAAATTATTGTGCTTAGAGAGTCCAGAAACCACAAAATTATCGATATTGGTATCATGAGTAGTTTTAAAGTATCGATACCGGCCAGTATCGGCATCGGTATTGAAACTAGATATCATGCCGGCTGTCGATGTTCATTCTGACACGTCGCATTCCAGTTGTTTTTACATTTGAGAAAGTACTGTACTCATTACAAGGAAGGCTGAATGGCAATTACAACCAAACAGCAATTAATTGCTTGTTGGTTACTCCAAGAAATTGAATCTCGACTATCTGGATCAGATTTCAGTGCGTAGGCCAGTTAGATGTCTCGTATCATGCCTTATATGCACAAAAGAAGCCTCAGTCCTACAGTTGTACTAATAAACTAATGTGAATACTACGCTACATCGGATAGGGACAGATAAGAAATCGTTGGTAAAGAGATAAAAATAGTGTCTTTACATTGAAAGCAATTTATTGTGTTCAAATTCAACAAATACTACAGATTTTGTTTCTCTTTTAAGGACATTAATTGTATTTAACTAAACAAATAAACAAAGTGTATTTTTGAGTACATCAGTAATAATAGGCCTACGTTTAAAAGGTTTTCAGTGAAATTAAACTTCTCTCGTACGTACATACTTAATTTTAATTACACAAATGTGTCTACAAAAGTAAAACTAACTGATTTGTCAACTTTTTAAGACGCGCATTGAAAAAACATACTTTATTATATAACGAACTTTCGGCTTTAACAGACACTCCTCACCCGAATTAGTCCGTTAAAGCGAGGTTTACTGTACTCCATATGTTTAACTAAATATTTATTTATAAACAGTAATCTGAACACTAAGCATATAGATTATGAAAATAAAATTTGACGTAATAAATTGATTGATTTTTGGTCATTAATTAATATTTAGCCCACTATATAAGTTTAACTTAACGGAAAATAGTGTAAGAATGGTTTCGGTTTCTGATTTGACTATAAATTCGGAATTTCGGTCGGACCTTATTTTTCTGTGAAAAATGTAACAATACCAGATCCAATATCCGAAGTGAAGTATCGATACCGGTATTGGTATCGGACCAAACGTATCGAGTACAAAAAAGTACTCGGTTTGAAGGAAAGTATCGATACGGTATCGGTATCAGCAATATCGGGACGTCCTTAATTGTATTTATTAATTAATTCACAATTATTAAAGTTATTGTGCATTTATTAAATTGGTAAATATGCAAGCTAATATACACCTAATGTGTATATTTACATATAAATTAACAAAATTATTTTACCTTTCTTGACCTCATAATAATTACTGTTAATTAGTCGAGTCCACGAATATATAAACAAAAACATAAAGAACATTCCACATATGACTGTAAACCGAAGTCTCCAATTGCGTGAAGTCAATTTTATTCGAAACGTACGTCTATCCCATATAAAATACATCATATTTTGACTAACGATATCCACTCTTTAGAATGTATAAATACGTGTTCTATATTATATAGAAGATATTAATAAATATGAATATATTAATTTCAATTCATTTAAATATCCTTTTAAATATAGATCTTTTCAAGCAGAAAAAATTTCCGTCGCATATAAAAATTGCGACGGAATTACTGGTAAAGCAATTATGTTACACGCACACTCAATTTCATCTACACGATATTGTGTATCCTATTGTAGACATGGTAACATTAATATATAATGTATAATATAGAATGAGAATGCTAGTAGTATAAGCTAGGGCAGTGTTTCTCAACCTCTAACGAATCGTCGCCCCCTTCACTACAAAATTCCGATGCCGAGGGCCAAGGCTAACGCCAAATTCGTACTACATTGAATAGACTAGTGACTAGTATAATGTTATTTGTTTAATTATTGTGCGATATAACGAATAAAATATCTAATTATTCTTAATATAATGCTTTACTATATCGCCCAGAAAATTGTTTTTCGACCCCAAAATATAAATTGTTATTAATCGCCCCTCAACATGGAAAAACGCCCACATGGGGGCGATATTCCCCCCGTTGAGAAACACTAAGCTAAGGGCTTCCAACGAGGTTGGGGTTGACCCCTTAGGGATCGATAAAACTTTGTAAATATTAAAAATTTCATACTTTTTTTTGCTCTCAAATAAATGTAGGAGCGCTTTAAATTATATATGAAGCTGTTGCATATATTTATATATTATTTTATTATGTAATACTAAACTATTCTATTGATTTGTTAAATTGTAGTAACTTCAGTTATGTAATACTTTAACCTCTTGTAACGAACTAAGGTTCATACAATAGAGAATTGAATTGAATTGAATATATTTATATATACAGCAGAACCCCGTTTATCCGGATCTCCGGTTTATCAGGAATAAGAAAGACAGACATACGGAATGACTATATAAGCGAAAAAAAATCAAAGAACTATCTTATAAGTATTAGGTTCTTGCCTGAGTATAAGTTGCAACTGTAAGAATAATGTTTTTACTTGGCTCAATGCCAATTTTGAACACCCCCGATTTTATAACCGAGAATCTGGTAACAGAAATAAATAGAGTATAGTATATCAAAATTTCGTTCAAATTAGTCCTTTGGTTTCTCTACGGAATGCCAAGCCTAATTACCGGTCGACCTTGAAAAAATCATAAAAAGTTCTACTCCACATAAATAGTCACGAATAAAATAAATTACCATTTTAGTCTTTTTTTAAACCAGATCTAGTCTTTTATTTTTCATTTTCGATTTGGTTTATAGTTTAAATATTTAGTTTATTCTTTTTTCTGTGTATTTTTTACAATACACTTTTACTGTATTAATTAATTAAAAAATTTTTGTTTTTGCGTTTCATAATACGCAATGTTATCAATCGTAACATGATTATCAATTTATACCATAATTTGCAGACTGTGATAATAAATTTGAGCGTACCATAATCGAAAATTATAGCATTATTTTGTCATTTTAGTAAATTTCTTTTTTAATTTGGTACAAAATCCACAACAAGATATTTTAATTGAAGCGCAGCGAGCAAGCTTCTTTGGTAGCGACTAGCGACTCAAATTGCCAAATCGTCGAAACACATCTCGCGATCCGATCCGAAATAAATTTTGCACTAGAATTAATAAAGTGGCGTGTCGTGACGGAAGCCAAATTTTAAAGTTCGACCTAAAACTGGAGATTTCGGGTCATCCCCATGTAACTTCAATAGGAAAATTTTTCATCGTAAAACGAGCAGGTGCTACTCGCGTGATATTCGAAATGCGGCAAAGTTCTTGCCAAATTTTTTAAATACCGATCTTTTTTCTTATTTTTCCGGAAAATTGAACCTACATATCTTAACGTATTATACCTTGCACAAAAATCCTTTTCAAAGAACAATTAATAAAGACATTGAATTTCGGATTCCCATTTTAAGTCTATAGGAAAAATTGCAATTGAATTCTATTAATTATTTTTGTGGTTATTTTTATTTTTTGTTAAATACAGGAATATTTTAAAACACATTAAAAGTGGCACATGTAAATTTATATCCCCACCGCGTCGACCGTTTATTATTTAAGTTAAGGAAGTTTTAAAACAAATGTAAGAATTGGCTGCTTTACATATGCAGAATGACGAGTCGCTTTAATTTTGTAATAATTACACTCATATTTTTTATGTATTATAGGTAATATTTTAATTTAATTTACCTGAGGGGGTTATTTTTCATTGTTTTTAAAATGGTTTATTTTTTGGTTTAATGACGTAAAAATTTGGTTTATTTCAGTCTTTTTTGATCCCATTTCTGGTTTATTTTGAATAAACAGCGATGGTAAACTGGGTCGGGAAACTTAAGTACAGTACGTGTACTGTACCAGCTGAGAGAAAACAACGAACTGATACTGTACTGTACGTAGATGTCTTGCTTTATACTGTTAATATTTTTGTAAAAGTATATACTGTATATTGTGCAATAAATGAAATATAAGGTAGATCTAAATTGTTATTTACGTCGTTAACGAATTTTCGGGTTGAGTGAAAAAATATTTTACAAAATTTAGAATTTAAATGTAAAATTAAAGTTTCTTTAGAAATGACTAATGTTTCTTTACCAGTAGATTGCACAATACAGTATGTTCATTATTTATCAGATATGAAGAAACAAGTGGAAATTGACTTACACTTACCAGTTTTCTTATGACACTTGACATACGAAGGCTGTTTCTTTTTCAAACTCCGATGGTCCTTAAAACAAAGACAAATGTAAATAACAAAATGAATTTATTACCAAAAGTTAGGTACAAATATGGTTACTTTTCGACATAATCACCGTGAAGATTGAGGCAATTGTCTATCTGTGGACGAGCTTTGCAATCCCCTCTTCACAGAATGTTGCCACCAGTGACTTGAGATGGGCCTTAACGTTGTTTTGAAGATCGTCATTAGTCTTCAATCTCTGTCCTTCTAGCCACTTTTTCTGTTCAGGAAAGAGGTGAAAGTCTCTGGGCGCTAAATCGGGTGTTTAAAGGTGGTGAAGACTTCCGCCCAGCTTGGAACTTTTTAATGTGTGAAGACTTCAACCTCTTTCCAAAACTGAAAACATGGCTAGGAGGGCAGAGTTTTGAGGCTAATGACAATCTTCAAAACAACGTCGTTAAAGCCATTTTAATTCACTGGTAGCAACATTCTATGAAGAGGGGATGGCAAAGCTCGTCCACAGATAGACAATTGCCTCAATCTTCACGGTGATTATGTCGAAAAGTAACCATTTTGTATCTAACTTTTGGTAATAAATTCATTTTGTTATTTACATTTGTCTTTGTTTTAAGGACCATCGGAGTTTGAAAAAGAAACAGAAATAATACTATCATTTTTTTTAAATTATGATAATTTTAACTGATATTCTTTTTAAAAAAACGCCGGGCATACGAGGTGGTTAAGGTGTCACTTTAGAGCCCTGGGAAATCCGGACTCGAATCCGAAGGGCCATCAAAACAAACATAACTAGGTTCCATTCCCCTTCGTTTTCTGTTTAGTTCTATTTCCACAATACAAGAATAACGCGAGCAATTAGGTCGACTGTAGCTTAAATACTCCAATTAAGACTGATATCTTTTGTCTGTCTATTTTATTATAAAGGAAAGAATATTTCCTGACTTATTCTGAAAACAATTTCAATTCTTCACTTCGTATCGCTCTTTTCTATAATTAGTTAATTATTGACTTATTGATAATCTTAATATTTATAAAAACAAGAAAATTTTTAACCAAAAAACACAAATAATATTTTTATACTACTATTAAAAGGATTGAGAACGGTTCATAGTTTAACAGCAGCATGGAGTTCAAGATCGCGATTTGTCGCTGGAATTTATTATTTGTTTTACTCTCCACCCTATCTATAGGTTTTAGACTAAAGGCTGGTTTCTACATCATTGGAAAATACATCAGAAATAGAAAAGTGATGTTACTTTCCGTCCAGAAGTTTCCGTTCACCAAAAAAAGAAAAAAGTTACGGAAAAATGAAGTATTTTCTACTCTAGATTTCGGGTCTAGAGTAGAAAATATTTCAACTTTTCCGTTGTCCGCTGGTCTTCCGCCGTGTTTTGACCAATAAAATATATATATATATATATAATGTTATAACGTAGTAGGAATGTTATGTCTTGTTGTATCAAAGGATAATAACGGACTATTCGATGTAACCAATACGGCTTTTTTATTCCTTTGGTGTTGCGTGAAATAGGAAATATTTTGATTGACAGACACTAGAGCCACACGGAATACGATTTATAAATATATATGATATATGGACATGAAGATCGTACATTATATCCATAAGCAGTTTCTTTATAAAATTTTACTTTTATATTTTTAAAAATATATCGTATTTAAAAAAGAAAATTCTGTGTCATATTTAAAAATAAGAAATAGATCAAAGTATTTAAGTTTTTTATTGATTATCTACGTAACTGACAAAGGCACTATAGAATGTTTTTATACACAAGAGGAACTGATACACATGTTATTACATATAGAAAATATTTTTAGTTTATAAAAATAAAATTGGTTTTAAATTACAATAAATTGATTTGACAAAAAATACTAAGTTATATTGAAATCATTATTTTTGTTGGAACTAAAACACAGTTTGCATAAAATATTCACACAGTAGTCATTAACATAAAAGAAAATAACAATTTTCTGACTAGAATTTAGCGTTGATTAGCAGCAGAACTCTTAAATTAATTAATGCTCAATTAAAGTCTAAAAACATTAAAGGTTTTTAAATTTGAATTATTCAAAAGAATTATAAATTATTATTTACCATATTCATTCTTATAAAAGAATATCCTATATTTCATAATATGGAACAACTTCAATTTCAGTCTTATGATAAATAATAATTTAAAAGATTAATAGCAATTTTTTTATTCTTAAAAAATCATAATCTTACTAGAAAATATGCTCAATATTTTACCATTTACAATAAGTTGGACATCAAATAACTTTCATTCAGCATTGTTTATAATTTTGCATAGAATAATTTTGCATATGGCACATAATATATACAACATTCCATCTATAAACTATTACAATTTAAATAGTCCAGTTCTATGCAAATATAATTTCAGAGAAGTAATTAAAT
>NW_019388492.1:0-3249 GCF_000671375.1 Centruroides sculpturatus
ATTCTCGGTATAATCATATAAAAGATTTCTAATTTTACCGGTTGTAACTAATCATTTGTTAAAATTAGGAATTCTTTATGATATACAGTAGACTCCCCTATAACACAGATTCGTATAACACGGCGAAAAATTGCCATAATGTTAGTATAACACGCTAAAAGAGACTCGTATAACATGGTGAAACGTCATCGCCGACTCGTGTCGCGACAGGATTGGGCGCATCTGGACCAATAGCGGACATTGCACAAACCGTTAAGTTTAAACGAGCGGCTGACCTACTAAAAACCATTTATTATTTAACGGCCATAAAAATTATATTTATATTAATGATGTCTCCATAGTTCAGCGAATTTTTCGCAGAAAAATAACTTATAAGGAAACACGCGTCCACCGCTCGATGAGCCGCTCCGAGACGAAAACAAGCTTAAACAATGGCGTCGTCGAACGGTGCACACTTGGTAAGTAATCCTACAATTTTTTGTTTATAGCATAGTTTATATGGATTATTTTTAAAAAAAATTATATGTGTTTTGGAAATATTAAGTCAAATTAGTCTAGAATCGATTAAGTTTATGGAAGAAAACCTTTCAAACTGCACATGTGCCGGGCTGTCATTGGCTCATGTATTTAATTAATTAACTCGTAAAACACGGAATTCATATAAAACGGAACGTATCTATCGTGTTATAGGGGGGTCTACTGTAATCGCAAAACATAATAATATAATTAATAGTAATTATTAATAATAACAAGCAATGATGCAATTTAATCATATTTTTAATTTATTAATATAAAATATATGCTCTCCACTGCAAATTAGTAGTGGCTTGCCCCTGTATATCATACTTTTCCGTTAGAAATGGGGTCGGCCGGTCATTTACCTAAGTCCTTTCGGAGAAAAATAATTTAATTGATATAACATGACTTTCAGTTTACGTTGGAAGTTCGTATATAGTTAATCAGAATCTCCTGCCGCATATCTGGTCACGACGCTCATCATTGTAACTCCATTCTCGAGTTTAAGGAAAGACAGGCAAACGGACGACATTGGGAATTTATAGGCCTACAAGTTATTCAGCTGAATTATAACTATTGTTAATAGCATCGATACTTATGTACAATGAAAACAAATATAATAGTAAATCATAAACTATTTCAATCGAAAAGCATAAGTTTGTATGATCAAATGTATTAGTAATTCAACATATAAGAAGTTTTTTTATAGGATTTTCTAGAGACTGTGATTGACCAGGGCAATCCCATTTAAGGTTTCAGATATAATTTTCCATCTTGAAGATATCCCATCTTTCCGGGAATAAAGCCGAAACTGTCTTTGCTCAATTTAAGCATCTAAAACTAAGGCAGTTAATGTGTTAGTTACCTCTAAAGCTCTAGCTAATTGCTCAAAACTAGTGCTTCAAATCTATCGAAGAGTACATACAGTACATCTATCTTCCAAAGCAGAAAATCAACAAACAAGAAATTTTTATTGGGCTTATTTTAGATGTTGTTATATATAGTATGACATTGAAATAGTTGAATTTTTCTTGTTGAAATTCATATCAATTAAAGTGCGATTTTTCGTAGACTATATAAGGATGAAGAGCATCATGTTGAAAGTGTAATAGAATAAACGAAGCAAATTTTTCAGCATTATGATCTTTAGTTTAATTCCTTTTATTAATGACTCTGTATAATAAATACTTTTGTACACAATTATTGCATTTTCTAATATGTTTATTTTTGTGGATATCATAAAATCGTTAAACTGATTAATTTATTGTGTTATGTATAGTGAAATTAGTAAAAATTTCTGTATTTTCAGTCTTCTAGTGTCGCTAGATTGTATTACAGTGTAAACTGTGACGTAAAATTTTTTGATATTGTATATTGTTTGAAAGAAGATATTTAGATTTGGAAATACTTTACATTTAAAAACAATAAATCGAATTTTACATGTCCAAAAAATTAAAAGGTAGATTTCTATATATATATATATTAATGTACAGTACATATACAAGAGTTAAAGATATTCACTTACTTTTCCAAATTTTATAATTTTATCCTTTGGAAGAATGCACCCCAACAAAACTCCAAAAAAGTAAGTTGATAGATGAGAAAACCATGGTTTTACATAATTATTTTGTGAAAATCTCATATATATACTGAAATTAAATATTAAACGTAATTATCACTATAACAGGGCTTTTCAAAAGTAATGTGCCTTAGGAGATTGTGCGGAGAAGCATCAGGAGATTTGTGGGAAAAAATATCAGGAACAAGTGTGTAGTGTATTGGTTATGTGATGCATTACTTTGGATCTGCAATACTATTAAACGGAGATTAATTGCACGAAATTCATATGTGGTCGAATCACTTTCAAGGGGGCGCTACTCGACATCGTCGGTGTTGGTGAGTTTTACGCCTGACCTTGTGTGAACTGTAGTTGTGGTGTTTATTAATTTTAATTGTAACCTAACGTTTTTGGTTGATAATGTGTTTCACGTCGTTGTATTTGTTGTTAATATTGCTAATTATGGCCGGAATAGAAACTAACCCCGGTTCGTTACAACATTCTCCTCCCAGCTCAAGTCAAATAGCTATGCAAAAGAAGGGGCGCGGTCGTCTTAAAAAGGCAATAGTACCCTGTTCTGATAATACAAGTCATGTAATGGAAATGATTAACGACGATGACATTATAGACGAAGACATAAGAGAAAACATTGGGACAACAAAAAAATCTAGAATTAGTGATTATTTTGAATCGTCAGATCAGTTCGCTCAGGGTGGCGCAGTTGAACCGGAATATTCGCTAAAATCAATCTATGAGCTAATACAGAGTAAATTTGAACTACTAAACCAGGAAATTAGTGCGATTAAACAGGAAATAAGTCGAATACAGTTAGATAATATTCAAATTAAAGAAGACATGAAAGCCATTAATCAGAAAATTCTTATAGGAGAAGAGAAAATGAAAACAGTCTTACATTTGAAAGGTATGTTTGAATTCCAATTGGACAGTATTACTAATGAAAACAACAATACGAATTTGATAGTGATTAATTTTCCTTTTAAATCAAATGACAAGTTGAAAGAGTTCATTGAGTTTATTGAGGTTGAGCTTAATTTAAAAAACATTTTAATTGATCATTTAATTCCACTGGGGAAAAGTAACTCTATTAATAATATAATAAAAATAGAACTGGCATCAGTTAACGATAGAAATCTTATTCTCAAGGAATTTTGGCG
>NW_019388492.1:5689-6817 GCF_000671375.1 Centruroides sculpturatus
AATGTTGACCATTTTTTATATCATGCAGACTAGATTCTATGCACAAAACAACTGATAGGTGTATTAAACAGTATAACACTGGTGATAACATTTGGTCAACATTCAAAAAAGATAATGATGATGCCGATGATTACAATCTTGATAGTAACAATCAAAGTGAAAATATAAAATATATGCAATATATTAAAACTTCAATCATATTTTGGAATTGTCAAGGTTTGAAAACTAAGTTACATGCGCTCAAAGCAAAATCATTTATAAATTTGAATGTGATAGTCGGATTTACTGAGACTTGGTTAAGGGAACTTAATTCAATGGAAAAAGAGTATCTTGAAGCTGATAATTATATAGTACTTAGTGAAGCTCATAGAGTAAGTAAATACGGCCGTCCTTCTGGTGGAATTTTACTTTTGGTGAAAAAGTTTTTTGGATCAATCATTTACCAACACACTACGTTGAATTATATAGTGGCAATAATTAAATTAAACGAAAAATTAAATTCTGAGATTAATGAATATCACCTAGGAATTATAGTCACATATCTTGCACCTTCTAATGATAAAAAGATGATCCTCACTATAATTCAACATCATATGAACAGATGGACTTGTTTAACTCAGAATTGGATTGCTCAATTGTCTCACATATTTAATGACTATGGATTTTCCATCAATTTAGTTTTTGATTATTTCAGAAATAATAATCATTATATTAATCAAGTAATGCTTAGAGTTGTAGAATGTTCCATTACNTTAACTCAGAATTGGATTGCTCAATTGTCTCACATATTTAATGACTATGGATTTTCCATCAATTTAGTTTTTGATTATTTCAGAAATAATAATCAGTATATTAATCAAGTAATGCTTAGAGTTGTAGAATGTTCCATTACTCAGGATATTGAAGATGTTCATAAGAGAAGTGATAAATATTACTATAATTTCCTTTTAATTATCCGTTTATTAACAACTATATCTTTACGAATCTAACTTTTCAAGTCAAAAAATTTTTTATTCAGATGAGACGGAATCAGAATGGATTAATATTTGAAGGCAAATATTTGGAATTTGCACACTCCGTTTGTCCAAATTGTGCTAAAACACTATCAAAGCTTTATTTATTTTATGG
>NW_019388493.1:0-6759 GCF_000671375.1 Centruroides sculpturatus
CTGGAAATTATGAAACAACTTGTAATTAATACGTTACTAAGTGACTTCTGAAAGCAAAGATGAAGATCCTATTCCACTGTCAGATTGATATAAAATTAAAAGGCCCTTTTCAGGTCCAAAAGTACTAGTAAAGAACAGCCAAGTCAAACTTATATCTAAACTTATAATAAAAATAATTATTATATTTATTATATACTGCTATATATATATATAAAAAGTCATATAGTAGTTGTTAAATGCACGATTCTTTACATTTAATGCATGCTATTATGCAAAATATATCTCTAAACACCTTTTCGTAGCCCGAGAATGGCCTATTAAACAAGGTTGAAAATATTTGCCAAATAAAAGAAATCCTAGCAGCCAAAAAGATGTTTAGAAATATATTTTTAATTATATTTATTTACAATCATATTTAAAATATTGTACATTAAAAAAAAACTTTTATTAATATCTAGATTCTGTTTGTCATATTTCAATTTCATTTTGTTCTTTATCATAATAATTAAAAGTTAGATCTGAGGCCCAAGCTGCATAAATAGGTCAATACAGTTACAGTGGCCTATTTAAGCTACTAATTAGGAAATGATAAGGCTATTGACTACTTCAAATTTTAGCAAGGACTACTTGAGATATTTCATATGATTTCAATAATTGAATGATAAGTTATTTTTCATTTGAATGAATTCATCACTAAAAAATTTCAAGAACAAAATTTTACAAGCAATGATATCAAACATTTTCATTGTCTGTTTATCCACCAAATATGAAGTTTAAACAATTATATTTCAGATTTTATGGAACATATTAATTAAAAATTTATTATTTGATTATAAATAATTGCTTAAAATTAATTTTTTGTGCTGTTATATTTGGTCGAAATGCTTTGAACATTTAAGTGATGAAATAGGGATGCAAATTTAAAATTTCCAACTTTTTATATTCTTGAATTATTAATACCATATTTCTTTCCACTTAATTTCTTATTTTACATAAAATCCTTCAATTAATTTTTATTTATATAAAAATTAATTTAAAAAGATGGAGTCAAATTATTGTATCAAAATTACATAATTGTATTGTAGAAAATACACAAAAATTAAATTTTTATTCTGTTTTGACTTATGGAGGATAAATAACTTTTAAACTTTGAAACATTACGTAAATAGCACACTACAAGTAAAAAAATAAAAAAAAAGGCAAACCCAAATGCAGAAAAATTCTTTTAATTATACCAATAATTCCTCTAAATGCATTTTGCCAGAAGGGCCTCCTCAGTAGGGTTTTCGGTGGATAAACAGTTCTGAACTTCAACAATATCCTAGTACAGATTTACATTTATATACCCGATAAAGTTTCCCAACATGCAGTTATCAATACACCAGTATTTAAATTAACTGTACTGTATTATTTTGCATAATTATATACAGTGAAACATTCTTTTACTTTTCTTTTTATATTATTTTTTCTGATAAACAATTTTTATGTTATTAATATCAATTTCACAATTATTAATATTACAATGATGAAAAATAGGAGAATTATTATTTCTTAATCTTACTGATGCTAAATATTCCAACAATCTGGTCTTCAATTTTCTTTTCGTTTCCCCAATATAGAAACTTGGGATTATAATTTTTATTGTTTTAATTCTCTTAACTTGCTCTTTTAACATTTTTTTACACTTTTTTTTATTTATTCACTTTAGTGATCAGATAATGTATCAACATCTCTCTTGTTATAAAAAAGAAGATAATATATATTTGGCTTTTCCTTACATTTAAGGGAAAGACAAATATATATTATCTTCTTTTTTATATTTAACTTTAAATCTATTTTTTGTATTTTCTAATATCTATTTTTTAATATTCTACTGGGGTAGTCATTTAATAAAAATTTGTTTATTAACTCGCTTTGTTCTTTTTTCTATCTTCTACTTTAGTTGTTCTAATCCAGATCTTACACCACAGGTGGGAACCTGTTGCCTTATGGCTGCATGCAGCTTTTTGTAGTGTGCAGCTTTCTGTGGCTTTCTTAAACAAGTTTTTATATTGTTATATATATGACATTGATTAACATATGTGAACTAATTTTGGCAATATGACGATTCCACTAAGAGATGATTCTCAGTAAAAGTTGTTATCTGGCTGCAATAACTCTGATGTATGTCAATATAAGATACTTGAAGAGTTAATTCTATACAAAAGCTAAATTAGTATTAATTTATTTGCATTTTGCAGTAAATTTGGTTTCTTTTTAGAATGTGGCCTTCTTGAAATAATGTTAGTTCTCATGTGGGCTTCAAATGAGAAAAAGTTCCCTGCCTGTCTTAGACAATGCCATCACAGAATTATTCTTTTTAATTAAGGGAATTAATTAAAAAGAATTTAATTAATTAAGAATTTAATTAAGAATTTAATTAATTAAAGGACAATATGATTTATAATTTAAAGCCTTATCCATATTACAATTTTTTTCTATATGATTTTATATTAAGTACATTTTTACTTCGATTTATGGTTATATCTTAATTTAATAATTAATCTCATTTTTACTTTCTAATTCACATTCAAATTTTAAAGGTTCACTTAAGGTATTTACATAATTATAGACTACAGTATCATTTGCTATTACAGTATCATATATTATTATTATTATTATTATATCATCAATGTATCTCTCTATAAAAATTAATCCATTTAACTGTGTTAATTTATTATCTAATTCAATCATACATATTTCAGCTAATTTGGGGCCAATCACTATGCAGATACTTATTCCATTATTTTGTCTGTATACTTTTTCACCAACATAAAAATAATTAATTATCAAAACAATATTTTATTAGTTCCAATAACCAGTTATGTATATCTAATTTAATTAAACTATTTTCAATTTGTTCCCATTTTACCGATGGATACATAGATATGTCTAAACTTAACGTATACATTGGTTTAAATTTAACTTGCAGTATTTTCCTCGACAATTCATCAGTATTTTTTATTGAAGTAAATCTGAAATATTTTTTAGTTTATTTTTAATAAATAATTCTAAATTAAATAAAATACTGTATACTTAAAATCTACCAGTGGTCTACATATTTCTCCAATTTTATGAGTCTTAAGTCTAATTTTAAGTTGAGGATCTCTAATGTCATTAAAATCAATAATTCTTTTCTTTTCACCTGATGTAATTTTCTTTTGTTTATATAAATTTGTACTTTCTTTTTTATCCATTTCTTAATTTTTTCCTGTGGCTCTTTATTAGTTATGTTAATAGAATTTCTAATTTTTTCTGTTCTTCCCAATCCTTTGTAGTAATGATAATTTGGTCCTTCTTGTACACTTTAATTAAATTTAAGTTATTTTTCTTTAGATAATTCTTTAGTATTCTACATTTTTGGGAATATTTTTTCCCTTATCATTTATTGTTTTCTCACCTTTTATAATATTTTTTTCTAATTTTTCTAATTTCCCTTTATTTGATGTTTTATGTTTCTTCTGTCATCCTGTGTTATTGCTTTATCTATTTCTGATACAATATTAATTAATTGCTTTATTATTAAACAACATATTATATTCTAACCATAATTTCAAAATATTATTTATCAATCTTGGTATTTTCAATGTTGTCTTATTTACTATTAACTTACTTTCCCAATTACTTTTTCACATGATGTTGGATATCCAAAAAAATTGCTGAAGTTTCTGTTCTTTTCTTCCTTTATATTGCCAATCAACAATTTATTTTAATGGACGTGTGTTTCCTTATAGTCTCCATATTTGCCTCCTCAACAGAAATATTTTCTTTTTCTTAAACCTTATTGCAGATTTTATTATCTGCC
This sequence comes from Centruroides sculpturatus, assembly GCF_000671375.1. Lineage (NCBI taxonomy): Eukaryota > Metazoa > Arthropoda > Arachnida > Scorpiones > Buthidae > Centruroides > Centruroides sculpturatus. The sequence goes on from NW_019388493.1 coordinate 3,845, forward strand.
TTTGAATTTCCCAAATGTCACTTCATTGTAAAATGGCCGAAATAGATTTAGGCAGACTTAATGTTGTTGGTGTAAACTTTTATCTGAGGAAACATTTAAAATACTGTATATCTATTTTATATCATGACTGAGTCCCCCTTAGTTTGCATATCTTTGTCTCTTTTTCTATAATATATCACTTATTAATTAACTTACAAGACTTAATTCTAATTTATTGAAGTGGAGCGTTAGTGAAACCTCTTTTGTGTGGCTTACAAAATTGCATTGAATCTAAAAATTTGATCAACTGATTTTGATTAAACTTTGCTGTTTTCCATTAATTGTGATGAGGAATCAAAAAATGTAATAAAAATGGGAATCTATGATTTTGTTTTTGCAATATAAGGTCGTACCATGATCTTAAATAAGCAGAATTTTCTTTGAATTCTTATTTTAATATCAATCAGTATATCTCACCATAACAACTTTTGAATAACTGTGACAAATATTGTTGATATTTGTAACTGGAACAGGAAGTTCAGAGTATAACCACACTTTTTTTCAGATTTAGATTTAATACAATAAGTTGCAAATGTTTTTGTAATTTTACACTGACCTTCCACAAATATTAGTAGAAAAAGGAATAAAAATTAGAACAAACAAATCTTAAATGCATACAAATTCCAGCACAAATACAATTTCAAGTATTTGAAACAAAAAGATGCATTTCAAATATTCAAAATTGTATTTGATTAGAAATTTGTGTGTTCTAAGATTTTTTTCTTCTAATTTTTATTCATTTTTTTGCTAATAGCTGAGGAAAGCCAGTATAAAATAGCTGAAAAAACTTATAACTTATGGTATTAAATTTAATTTTTTGCTGGACATATAGAAAAAGTTGTGGTGTTAGAAACACAATTTCTAAGTTCATTACTGAAATGAAACTATCAAAATATTGATTAGCACTTAAAATATTTTAAAAATTATCTACGTATAATTTTTAAAATGGAGATTTTAATTTTTCATATTTTATATATAACTTTATTTCATTATTCATATACTTTATATTTCATATATAACTTTTTTTATATAATTATTCAAAAATTTAATTTAATAAACTTTATTCTGCTGGATTTTTAGTGTTTGCTTTTTAAAAATTATCATCAGTGAGGTTTAAGTATTGATTACTTCTGATTAACTCAAACTGTTAAAAAAAGGTTTATATTGTTTAAAAACAAATATCACCAGAAATAATATTAATATCAACAAAAATGCAACAATCTCCATTAAAGCGTGGAAGACCACCAATGAATTGATCTAAACCAGAGGGCAAAAGGAATCAACCATCCTCAACAAACTCCAAGCTAATAATGGATTTTAACTTATACTCGGATAAAAGTTCTAATGAAGACTTCACGGAGAAGGTGAACGCCAACTTGAATTTATTACAACAAAGTAATCACAGTTTTTCAGGTGAGTCAATTAACTTCAATCCTACTTTACTTAACAAACTGGACAAGTTACTAGACACCTCTACTACAGTCCTATGGAACAAAATCTACAACCTGATAAACACTTCTAATGATAAACTAAAACTTTTTAGTCAAATGACTATTATAAAAGAAGATCTTGATCTTATACATGAAAACATCCGTGAAACCAAAGAACAACAGAAAAAAATGGAGGAACAAATAAATAACCTGAAACAACAGGTCAACAAATTACAAGTAGAATAGGACTTTATTTAATTTCAAATGGACTCTTTAACTAATGATTATCACTACAATAATATAATTATATACAATTATCCTAACACAAACTATTTTTAAACCAGAAATTCATAACTTCATTAAACTTGCAAAACATTGCACAAGAAGATATCCTGGAGATAAGCCAACTAACTAAATCACCAAACTCAATTACAAGACTAACCCTTGGCAATAATCATATTTGTGATCTTATTTTTTCTACTTTTATAAGAAAAAAACAACAGAACTTGCTGGAAGATTGGAAAAATATGCAAATATCTCCGGATTTAACAAAAAACTCAAGAATTAGATGAAAATACTGACTTCTAACTTTCTATCATTTGCAAAAACAAAATCCTCAGGCCAAACTATATAACAACACTTTAATAATGAGACATGAAAAATTAACATATAGTTTAAATACTGGGAAGCTGGTCCATGTGGATATCTTTNAAACTAAAAATATTCAAATTAAATTCTAATGACTTAAATTTTATTAACTACAAGAAAACTAAACAATCCTATAACAACTTACTCAAGATAAAAAAGAAAAACTGCTTTAGGAAACTTGATCAAATTTAATCAAAAATAGTAAAGACAGTAAATCATTCTGGTCCACAATATGGAAATTCCATTTTAAATCAAACCTAACTGGAAATTCATCAATCATAGACTTTGACACATGGAAAAATTTTTATCAAAGATTTCTAAAAATTCATTCGAATTTAATACCAATAATAATCAACGATGCTTATAATGAATATTTAGACTCCGAATTTACTGTTAGTGAATTGGATGAAGCAATTCAAAAAACAAAGGAAACTCAACCACAGGCAACGATAATATTCCAACTAAATTTCTAAAAATGCTTCCATATAATTCCAGGTTAAAATTGCTAAATCTTTTCAACACATGTATAAAACCTCCTCCTACCCAGATTCTTGGAATTCAGTTACTCTTACTATGATTTATAAAAAGGGTGATCAGCTTTCTCCTAATAATTACAGACCTATAGCATTATTATGAACATACTAAACTGCCAAACGATCGCCTAAATATCGGGCTATTATATGGCTGCTTAAATGATTAGAATAAAGCAATTTGTCATGAGAGGTAGGCATTAGGCGCCATCTCGTAAGTAAATTAATAATTAAAATTAAATAAATAAATAATTAAATTAAATTTAGA
>NW_019388494.1:0-384 GCF_000671375.1 Centruroides sculpturatus
ATTAAATGGGTGTTGGATTTGTATTTCTTTGTTTTAATAGTGAATTCCAACTTATACATTGTTAATAACATAATTTTATATACGTGACTATCTTGTCCCATTACTGTTGCCCCTATACCAGGGGCAACAGTATTATTAAAGTTATTAATTTTTATTAAAGTTGCCCTTATACCAGGGGCAACTTTAATAAAAATAATTAAAATAATTACAACTTCACAAAAAGAGAGAAGTTGCCGATCCCCCCCCCTATACCAGGGGCAACTTTGTCAATTTCTCTCTTCTTGTAAAGTTGTAATTATTTTAATTATTTTTATTTCCAAACTGATTTTAACCAGTTCTATAGTAAGGTAACATTCCAATAGACAATATGCAAAGCTTTTTTTT
>NW_019388494.1:1009-9492 GCF_000671375.1 Centruroides sculpturatus
TCAAAACAACAAAATGTTCATTGCAATTTTAATTTATAAACTTTATACAAGTGTAATTTATAACAAATCGATTTAAAACATGATAAAAACAATTTTATAACCGAAGCAGAAATAAATTATAAGAAAGGCATTAAAAGTAAACAGTTCTGACAAAACTGATTGTTATATATCAAAAACAACATTCTGTTCAATAAAATTAAACAGTAACCTTGACATATGACCCACTTCTGACAGGGAAAGGCGTTTTTGTTTACAGAGTAATAAAACACTTAGCACGTTGTCGTTAATAGTGGGGAGAGGGTGGCAGCTCACATGACACCCTGTTATGAAAGTAATAAACTTTAACCGACCTTGACAGACGATCTTACCCATCTGTAGTTACTAAGCATAACAATTGGGGAGAAGTTGTTTAGGTAATAAAACACTTGGCGGTTCATAAAATGACTTTCCCGCTCTACTCATATTACCACAATAGCAATAAACACTTAACACTGGACTTTGAAACACAGTCAATTCCTATCTGATTACAAAAGAACCAACGAAAATCGGTGAAAGTTGAGATAATCTATTGGCAAGAGAAATCAGATCTGTTTATTATAAAGCTGTGTCAACTCTAATTACAAGAAAATAAAACATTAGAAAGAAAGAAATGTATCAAAATAACAGATAGAATCATAATTTTTGCTAATCAGTGGCTGCGATTTTACGATTTTAAAAGAAAAACAACGGACGCTAAGCAAGCAGTGATGAGCGATTAGTAATGTATAACCGTATCAGGTCTGACTGCACACTGACGTTCCTCCGGCTCGATTTACTCACGTCTATTACCACGCAAATCACACCAGTCCACTTTAAACGCCTTTGATAACAGGTAGGACGTGCAGACGCTGCAAGTGATTGACTTTTGCTCATGCACAATCGACCAACTGTTAGACAAGAATTTTGATCAAATGTGTATGTAAATTACATGATTAATACATTCGATATTAAAAAGAATATAGTATAAACATTGTATATAAATAGTTATATATAAATAGTTTTCGACTAGTTAAGCCTAACTAGACTTAACTAGTAAACATGTTTTTCCCATGCTGTTTCAAAGTTCAGAACGAAAACTGACTGATTACAAGTATATATTATTATAAAATCTTGTTCTATAGCTAATCCACATCTGTGGAATCCATGTCATGTGTACTATGTTATGGAACAAACGTTTTGTAGTTTTTGGCTGCTCCTTGCCTGCATAGCTTACCTAGCAAAATTGGCTTTTAGCCTCATAGGAAAAAAGGCAAGGCTTTGGAGCCCGACCCGAGCATACGCTAGCTCTCGCTTTCTTTAGTTTGCGGCGGCTCTTACACTCTGAGGCTCCAGAGGAGTGCAGTTTGTCTAAAACATATCACTGGACATTATAAACTCAGAAAATAAAACCGATTACTTTAAATCTTTATTAACGCTTTTCTCAGAAAATGAAACTTTTTGATATATAGATAAATTTCAATCAAATGTGTTTAGATAAAAGTAAAATATTAAATGCTAACTGAAAGAGAATATTCAACGATCTGTATATAAAAATTGTTGTAGAAAGTTAAAAAAAAATGTATACATCAAGTTTCTGCATTTTTTCAGAAGTACTTCCGGATGTTGTCTATTCGCAGAAAAAAATTAATTCATTGCTAATTATATTTAAATATTTTAATATTCGTTTAAAAATAAGTATATAGTGTCCAATATTTACTTCTCGAAGCAGAAATACGCTTAAAACTAATTAACCTGACCTAGTTAACCCAACCTCATCATTCTCCTGATGAGTCAGGAGGTAATTATAAAATTTAACCCCTGGTTGCAAAACTCGTGCATCTGTTTTCTTTAAAAGTAAACAGATGCCTTTGCGTTATAATCTGGGCATATAAAAACATACTTATTAAATTTTTTTAAGAACGCTTTTTTTTAGTAAAACAACATTTATCTATTATTTAGTGATAGAAAATCTCCTTATATTTGAGGATTTACGGTTGACTCACCCTGTTCATGTCCTTCTTTTCTTGGGTTATGTGTCGTCACTACCGCGCCAGGAAAGCGTTTCCCACCATGCATTGCTATGTGATTTCCCATCTATGTGTACTTTATTTCACCTGAAAGTCTGTAATTGTTGTAGTGATACACCCTGTATATGTTATTATCTTTTTTATCTGTTTACTTTTTTACGTTATAAATAAATGAATAACGAAATAATTTTGTATTGTATTTTTAAATAATATTGTATATGTTATTGTCTTTTTATTATTTGTTTACTTTCTACATTATAAATTAATGAATAATAAAAGTATGCAAAAGTGTGTGTGATTTTTTAATTATTTTTCGTGCTTAAATTTTTATACACAGAAATAATTGTAAATAGTATAAAACAATGTTAAATAGGGTAAAAAAACAATGTTTTTAATATTATTAAGTAAAAAAATTGACGTGTGTCACGCATCCTATAGCACACACCAAAATAAAATAATTGTATTCTTGTCTCAGCTAATGTCTTTGAAAGACGTTGTGTTTGAAAGGTTCCCTAACATAACACTGTTGAAAGGTGAAAAATTGAACCTCAATGTAAGTTTTGGTTTTCCTATATGATGTTGTTAGATTTTAATAATTTACAACCTTTATTTTTTATGTTTTTAAATTTAATTATAAAGTGAAATGTTTAATTATACAACGAGAAAGATACATTTATACTCGGAATTGGAATATGTATTTACAGTGAGTTTTAAAATTGTTTTTTATGGCTATGTACAAAATTTTTTAACTTATACAATTATTTATCTGTTTTATTGTTGTTACTTTTTAGTTGTATGGTAGTAGTACTGCTGATGAAAGGCATGCTAGCCTGAAACACGTATGTGTACAGAATCTATTACTACAAGTGATATAATAAAGAAATTTTGTTGTTTCCTGAACTAACTCTTATTGCAGTGCCAATATTTAAACACCAGTATTAAGTCCCATTAATAAGTAAAGTCCAAGTAGACAATTAACAATAACATTAGATTTTAAGGACAGTAAAGCTTTAACAATTACAATTAGTATTTACATTGTACAGTATTTATCGGCATAAACATCTATAAATATTGGATGGTGGAGTGATGGATGCCGCCACCCTGCGGATATTATGTTTTTTTTTGTTATTTTCTCATATTTATGTTTTACAAATTTATTATTGTTTAAATACTCCATAATTTAATTTTATTTAGTTTTTTATACATTTTTTCTACAATTGTAATTATTAAATTATTAATAAATGTGTCTCATAACAATCGTGAGAAGAGACGAGAATGAGCGCGTTTGATGAACGTTAGTTCGAAACAAAGTTTGTCCTGTCTCTTTTTAACAAAACGAAAAGCATAAACAAAGATCATTTATTATATCACAAATATCGTTGATTTAGATTTAAAAATGGAAAAAGTTTTATGTTATATTTTCGAAAACTTTCGCACAAGCAAATTGATATCAATTACTCGATCAAAAAATTTATATTTAAATTTATTTCTTGAAATGTAAAATATTCTTTAATTAAATTGTATTCTCAGTTATGTTTTTTCTTATTCGTGAATTACTCTCAAATAGACTTTTCAAATTTAAAACATAATTAAAATAAACATTTTATTATTATAAAAAAGAATTATTCTCATATAGAACATTTTTCACATGTTTTTGTTGTGCAACAAAGCCGTTAGTTTTGACACAGGATATAATGTTTGCAGTTTTACTTAAAACATAAAATAAATAGGGGAGACCGGGGCAAGATCGGCATGTTAAGCTTTACTTAAATTTTGTGTAATAAATACTGCTGTAAACTGAAAAAAAAGCTTTGCATATTGTCTATTGGAATGTTACCTTACTATAGAACTGGTTAAAATCAGTNGATAGAAGATGATCTGCTTTAGTTCATCCTCACAGAAAAGCAAACTTAGGGAGTCATACTCGTAACGCCATCTGTTGGACATAAAAGCCTTAACCCTAGACAAAAATCCATTGTAGTTTTATTTAATTAATAAAAAATCTGCAGGTTTGATTAGTGGTAAACATTCCGGGGGTCATAAAGATGCTACAGTTAAAATTTGGTAACGATTGGTTCAGTAGTTTTCACGGTTAGTGGTCACAAACGAAAAATACGTTGTCTCTTTATATAGTAGATAAATGTATAACATTCTCCGCAGGGCGGAATTTCGAAAAATCCCTTTTTAGTGTACATTTTTTGAAGTACCCTATTAAAACGGAATCAAAAACGCAAAAAACCGCATCTAAAATAGTATAATAGATGCTGAGTTTTTCACGGTACACCTTAATTTTGTCCTTCTCTCCCGCGAAGGGAAATTTTGACATTGATATTATATACAAGTTGCACTGTGTATCTCGCCGACGTATCTCGTATTTCGTATACGTACGCGTCTTGATCTTTGCCACCCACTCAGACCAAAAATATAATGATCACCTAGATGATATCTTTTAATTTATATGAACGTTTAACGGAATTATATACAGCCTGTGTCCATTCTGAAGACTCATTCTAAATATTGGAAAAAGAATATTTAAAATCGGGTTAGTATTTTCAGAGAGATTACCTCCTACATCCAAACTTACAAACTTTACCTCTATAATATTAGTATAAATTATTTTATTTAAATTTATGCTGTTCACTTAAAATCAGTAGTGTCTTGCTTCCGTACATCATACTTCTCCTTATAACAATAGAGTCGTGGTGATCATTTATGTAACTGTTAGAAGCAGGAATTTTTGAATTGACGAATTGATTTGCACTCTAAGTGTGTATGTAGCTAGCTAATTGGAGCCTCATACCCCAAGTTTTCCACATATGGTCTCTGTTCTAACTGCATTTTCTAAAATAAGAAAAGACATAAACAGACGGACAAACAACAGTTGAAATCAATAGAATTACAAATGTTTCAAATCGCTGCCCAATAATTATTACTTACGCTCTTTTTCGTTTTCTTTTCTTTCTGTTTCGTTTTCTTCAATAAATACTTTTGTTATACACCGATAATAAAGTTGTTGATTTATGATTAATAAATGAGTCAGCTTAAATAATCTGTAATTTTATTATTAATTTCTGGCATCTAGTAAAGATATTATTCTGTATATTTGTTCGATAAAGCAACAGTTAAAGCATTAAACATATCAGCTTCATACTAATAATTTTACAGTAAAAATAGCTGTGCACTTTCTACATGCTGTTCACTTGAAAAATTTTAGTTATCAATTATGTTAGAGAAAATTAGAAAATATTGGACTTGAGTTTATTGACAACTCAGTCTTCTGTCAAAATCAAATAAGTTTTTGCTGAAATTGAAGAATCACTTCGTCAGGTTGTAGATTGACAAGAAAAAATGTCATAACACTCTTTTCCAAATAAAATTGCTATCGAACGGTAAGTAAATGTATTCTTTACTTTACAGCAGTGGTCCCCAACCCCCGGGCCGCGGACCGGTACCGGTCCGTGGATCAAATGGTACCGGGCCGCCCAAGAAACATTAAATTACTGGTATTTTTATTTTATTTACTCCCGTGTTTCCCCGAAAATAAGACAGTATCTTATATTAATTTTTGCTCTGAAAAATGCGATAGGTCTTATTTTCAGGGAATATCTTATTTTTTCCAGGAAGAAGAATTCACATTTATTATTGAACAAAAAAATTCCCAAGTCGAATTTAGACAAGAGTGACGTATATCCTGTGTGTCAAACTGTCGCCTTTTTATAGCGTCAACATCGGTTCACAAGTTTTAGCTAAAATATATACAGTAGAGCGTCGTTTATCCACATCAATTGGGGACTGGGGATGTTCGGATAACTTATTTTTAGGATAACCGATTATGTACGAAAAAATACATTAACCTATCTAGTGTTGAAATTTTTATACGTTGCGTGTCGCTTCGCGTTGAATTTTCGTCAATGTTAAGCCTAATGTAAACTTTTTGAAATAATAATCGCGGCTATTGTATCGTTAGAAATTATGTCTTTATTTTTTACAAACGAAATAAATACATTAAAAAATATAAAAACAAAAAAATTTATACATTAGAAGTTATTTAGTATCAAAAACATTCGATTCAGCATGACACGATCCTCAAAAAAACACCACACAAAAGTGACAGTGCTGCCAGCTAAAACACACACATAACATTAAAAATATTGGAGTAGCCCAAGATATAGGCAAAGATTTTAACGCCACAGCACTAGCGAAAATTTAAACTTGCCAACTGGAATTCTTTCGAATAACCGACGTTTCGGATAATCGACTTTCGGATAAACGACACTCTAGTGTATTAAACATTGAGAGTATTTATCACTAATGAAATTAAATGATAACTTTTGATGTTTCAAAATAATTTTCTAGTTCAAATCATTTTCTAACAATGTCATTGTTTATTCATTTAACTTCTGACATTCGCTTATTAATTGCATATTTAATTTATGTCTATATGCTACAATAAATTGTTCGTTTAGTATTTGATATTAAGTAATAAAATCCCAATGTAAATACTTATGAAATTCATATATAAAATCAATGGATAATCATTCATACTTACTAATTATAGTAACTATATTATATTATACTTTCAATACATTTTAGTTAATAAACATCGAGTATTACAACTTTACGTAATATAAAAATATTACCAAAGATATATTAATAATTTACAACTACCCCTCTTCGATATCTTTAAATTTAAGTATGAGTGAGGAGTAATTTTTTTTATTAGAATCAAAAAGTTTCAACAATCACCAAACCTCAACATTCAGTAAGATAAATTGTAAGTATATTTTGAAAAACGAAAATAAATGAATACATTCGACTTGTATTATAAGATTTTTTGGTATGCATATTTTATAGAAAGTGAACACAATTAAGCATTTTACTAGTTATAATTTAAATGAACGAAATAATACTCGTTCATAAATCAGGTACAAAAGTCAGTTCGTAGTTCAATGCTTTCGATTGGTTTTTCTTGCGGTGCTGCTTATTTTAACAAAATTCTAACAATACGGTCATTCACTGGCGCATTTACCTAATGCAATGGTATAAGATTTGATAATTTGAATTTTTTACAAATCCTTATGTTTTCAAATTTCTCGAACCCAAGAAATGCAAAAATTACAAATAATTAAGTGGATACGTGTATTTGTGAGGTGTGTTTTCTAAGTAGATACGTGTATTTGTGAGGGTTTGTGCATTAGTGTCCTCTTCTGTTAATAGCTCAGAATAACATGAAGATTATAAAACAAATCTAAACATGGTCGTTGGAAATAAAAAGACATTCTTGCCATTACATTTTGGTACCTAAAAGTCGAGGGGCCGAAAAAATAGACAAAAGTGGTTTGTCATATCTTGTGGATGATAGGTTTTTATTCGTTATTAACATTGATACTTTTTCATTAATTAACCCGATGCAGACAAAATTTTTTTAAAATCGCAACAACTGTTGATGCTAGGATATTTTGTAGAATATTTCAAAACTACTATATTTTTCTTAATTTTTGCACTAGAGACGAGCTGTCTTTTTCTTTGTCTATAAACACTTCATTTTCTCTGATTATTTGTTTTTATTGTTTACGAGAAAACTTTTTTAAAAAACAAAAGTTTTAAGTATTTTCATTTTAAAAACTTAAATTTAAAAAATCGTATTGTTTAACACAGCAGTTACAAAGTTGAAGTGTTTCTACTTATAACAAAAAAACCAATCATTCTAACTTCAATAGAACCCCCCATGTTTATGTTCAAATATTGATTTATGATCGGGGTGTGTCAAGTTACACATACTGTCATAGCGTCGGCTTCCTGGTGTGATAAGCAAGACTTATTTTTTATTATATTCAAATATTAAAATTTAATAAATATTCTGAATATAATTACTTGGATTGGCTTTTATTTAGTTTGTTTGACTGTAACAGTGACAAATTAGTTCATCTCTAGTCATAAATATTCTTGGGAACCTCCACCTTCCTATAGTATGTCTATGGGAGACCTTCTTGCCGTTAATTGGCTTTAAATTTCTTGTTTAGACGCCGTTTACTCTCTGAATAGTCAATTCTATTATTACTGAATCAATATTAACAAATGAGTGTTATTTCAGAACTGCCTATTCAGGATTTTCCCAAGAAAAACCAATAACATCCAAAAATAAGTGTTCAAAGTTAGAACGTAAACAAACGTTGAGAAATAGCTATTTTCTTCATGTTATATCTGTAATTTTACTAGTTTTTATGTTATTTGACTTTACTTAGTCCAGAAGATCACTCGAAAATTTTTCCGAAAAATTCAACTCCTGACATTACATAATATGAGAAAATGTGTAAATAAACGAATGCAAAATTGCGAATTACAGCCAAATATTGCAAAAATAGTCGAAATAATATAAAAATAACATATTGTAGGAGAGAACGGGGCAACTTCGGCATGCGGGGCAAGTTTGTCAAG
>NW_019388494.1:11065-20466 GCF_000671375.1 Centruroides sculpturatus
GTTTGCATTTGTTATTCATGTATATATGTCTTTGAACTTGCATTTCGTTGTAATAATATTAAATGGGTGTTGGATTTGTATTTCTTTGTTTTAATAGTGAATTCCAACTTATACATTGTTAATAACATAATTTTATATACTTGCCTATCTTGCCCCATTACTGTTGCCCCTATACCAGGGGCAACTTTAATAAAAATAATTAAAATAATTACAACTTTACAAAAAGAGAGAAGTTGCCGATCTTGTCCCTATACCCGGGGCAACTTCGTCAATTTCTCTCTTCTTGTAAAGTTGTAATTATTTTAATTATTTTTATTTCCAAACTGATTTTAACCAGTTCTACAGTAAGGTAGCATTCCAATAGACAATATGCAAAGCTTTTTTTCAGTTTACAGCAGTATTTATTTCACAAAATTTAAGTAAAGCTTAACATGCCGATCTTGCCTTGGTCTACCCCTATACATTATGTGAAAGGAAACTTGTGTTAACTTCGACCTACTGTTGACTCATCCATTCTTCTCCCATTACAGTAATTAGAGACATAATGTGAATACTTAAAGACATATAAAAGAAAATAAAAAGATATAAAAATAGTTATTACGTAAGTAGTATAGAATTAAACGAATGACATATAATGTGATACGTGAATACTTACAATATATAAAAGGGCCAATTCAAATATAATCTGAATTTAAATACAAAGTAATAAAAAAATTGAATAAAATAAGATCTGTTTATAAAATGGCAATATATTTTATTAATATATATATAATGGCGAAGAAGAGATATGAAAACAGTTATTGCAAACTTGAACTCTGTATTAATAAATAAATATTTCTCAAAACAACAAAATGTTCATTGCAATTTTAATTTATAAACTTTATACAAGTGTAATTTATAACAAATCGATTTAAAACATGATAAAAACAATTTTATAACCGAAGCAGAAATAAATTATAAGAAAGGCATTAAAAGTAAACAGTTCTGACAAAACTGATTGTTATATATCAAGGACAAGATTCTGTTCAGTAACCTTGACATATGACCCACTTCTGACAGGAAAGGGAGTTTTTGTTTACAGAGTAATAAAACACTTAGCGCGTTGTCGTTAATGGTGGGGAGAGGGTGGCAGCTCACATGACACCCTGTTATGAAAGTAATAAACTTTAACAGACCTTGGCAGACGATCTTACCCATCTGTAGTTACTAAGCATAACAATTGGGGAGCAGTTGTTTAGGTAATAAAACACTTGGCAGTTCATAAAATGACTCTCCCGCTCTACTCATATTACCACAAAAGCAATAAGCACTAAACACTGGAGTTTGAAACACAGTCAATTCCTATCCGATTACAAAGGAACCAACGAAAATCGATGAAAGTTGAGATAATCTATTCGCAAGAGAAATCAGATCTGTTTATTATAAAGCTGTGTAAACTCTAATTACAGGAAAATAAAGTAAATAAAACATTAGAAAGAAAGAAATGTATCAAAATAACAGACAGAATCATAACTTTTGATAATCAGTGGCTGCGATTTTACGATTTTAAAAGAAAAACAACGGACGCTAAGCAAGCAGTGATAAGCGATTAGTAATGTAAACCCGTATCAGGCTTGACTGCACACTGATGTGACTCCGGCTCGATTTCCTCACGTCTATTACCACGCAAATCACACCAGTCCACTTTAAACGCCTTTGATAACAGGTAGGACGTGCAGAAACATTAAAAAATATAAAAACAAAAAAATTTATACATTAGAAGTTATTTAGTATCAAAAACATTCGATTCAGCATGACACGATCCTCAGAAAAACATCACACAAAAGAAACAGTGCTGCCAGCTAAAACTCATTCATAACATTAAAAATATTGGAGTAGCCCAAGATATTGGCAAAGATTTCAGTGCCACAGCACTAGCGAAAATTTAAACTTGCCAACTGGAATTCTTTCGAATAACCGACGTTTCGGATAATCGACTTTCGGATAAACGACACTCTACTGTATTGAGAATATTTATCACTAATGAAATTAAATGATAACTTTTGATGTTTCAAAATAATTTTCTGGTTCAAGTCATTTTCTAACAATGTCATTGTGTATTCATATAACTTTTGACATTCGCTTATTAATTGGATATTTAATTTATGTCTATATGCTACAATAAATTGTTCGTTTAGTATTTGACATTTAGTAATAAAATCCCAATGTAAATACTTATTAAATTCATATATAAAATCATTGGATAATCATTCATACTTACTAATTATAGTAACTATATTATATTATTTTTTCAATACATTTTAGTTAATAAACGTCGAGTATTACAACTTTACGTAATATAAAAATATTACCAAAGATATATTAATAATTTACAACTACCCCTCTTCGATATCTTTAAATTTAAGTATGAGTGAAATGTAATTTTTTTTTATTAGAATCAAAATGTTTAAACAAGCAGCAAACCTCAACATTCAGTAAAATGAATTGTAAGTATATTTTGTAAAACGAAAATAAATGAATACATTCGACTTGTATTATAAAGTTTTTTTGTATGAATATTTCATAGAAAGTGAACACAATTAAGCATTTTACTAGTTATAATTTAAATGAACGAAATAATACTCGTTTCTAAATTAGGTACGGAAGTCAGTTCGTAGTTCAACGCTCTCGATTGGTTTTTCTTGCGGTGCTGCTTATTTTAACAAATTTCTAATAATACGGTCATTCACTGGCACATTTACGTAATGCAATGGTATAAAATTTCATCATTTGAATTTTTTGCAAATTTTTATGTTTTCAAATTTCTTGAATCCAAAAAATGCAAAAAATTACAATTAAGTGGATACGTGTATTTGTAAGGGTGTGTTTCTGCATTAGTGTCCTCTTCTGTTAATAGCTCAGAATATAATGAAGATTATAACACAAAAATAAAAATGGTCGTTGGAAATAAAAGTCCATTCTTGCCATTACATTTTGGTACCTAAAAGTAGATGGGCCGATAAAATAGACAAAAGTGGTTTGTCATATCCTGTAAATGATAGGTTTTTGTTCGTTATTAACATTTATACTTTTCTATTAACTAACCCGATGCAGACAAAATTTTTTTTAATAATTGCAATAACTGTTAATGCTGGGATATTTTGTAAAATATTTTAAAACTACTATATTTTTCCTAATTTTTGCACTAGAGACGCGCTGTCTTTTTCTTTGTCTATAAACACTTCATTTTCTCTGATTATTTGTTTTTATTGTTTACAAGAAAATTTTTTAAAAGACAAAAGTTCTAAGTATTTTCATTTTAAAAACTTAAATTTAAAAAATCGTATTGTTTAACACAGCAGTTACAAAGTTGAAGTGTTTCTACTTATAACAAAAAAACCAATCATTCTAACTTCAATAGAACCCCCATGTTTATGTTCAAATATTGATTTATGATCAGGGTGTGTCAAGTTACACATACTGTCATAGCGTCGGCTTCCTGGTGTGATAAGCAAGACTTATTTTTTATTATATTCAAATATTAAAATTTAATAAATATTCTGAATATAATTACTTGGATTGGCTTTTGTTTAGTTTGTCTGACTGTAACAGTGACAAATTAGTTCATCTCTAGTCATAAATATTCCCGGGAACCTCCACCTTCCTATAGTATGTCTATGGGAGACCTTCTTGCCGTTAATTGGCTTTAAATTTCTTGTTTAGACGCCGTTTACTCTCTAAATCGTCAATTCTATTATTACTTAATCAATATGAACCAATGAGTGTTATTTCAGAACTGCCTATTCAGGATTTTCCCGCAAAAAACCAATGACATCCAAAAATACGTGTTCGGAGTTAGAACGTAAACAAACGTTGAAAAATAGCTATTTTCTTCATGTTATATCTGTAATTCTACTAGTTTTCATGTTATTTGACTTTACTTAGACCAGAAGATTACTCGAAAATTTTTCCAAAAAATTCAACTTCTGACATTACATAATATGAGAAAATGTGTAAATAAACGAATGCAAAATTGCGAATTACAGCCAAATATTGAAAAAATAGTCGAATAATATAAAAATAACATATAGTATACATTATGTGGAAGGAAACTTGTGTTAACTTCGACCTACAGATGACTCATCTATTTCCCTCTTATTACAGTAATTAGAGACATAATGTAAATACTTAAAAACATATAAAAGAAAATGAAAGGATATAAAAATAGTTATTAGGTAAGTAGTATAGAATTAAACGAATAACTTATAATGTGTTACGTGAATACTTACAAAATATAAAAGTATCGATTCGAATATAATGTAAATTTAAATACAAAGTAAAAAAAAAAATTGAAAACAATAAGATGTGTTTATAAAATGGCAATATATTTTATTAATATATATATAATGGCGTAGAAGAGATATGAAAACAGTTATTTGCAAACTTGAACTCTGTATAATGAATAAATATTTCCCAAAACAACAAAATGTTCATTGCAATTTTAATTCATAAATTTATACAAGTGTAATTTATAACAAATCGATTTAAAACATGATAAAAACTATTTTATAACCGAAGCAGAAATAAATTATAAGAAAGGCATTAAAAGTAAACAGTTTCAATCAAACTGATTGTTATATATCAAAAACAACATTCTGTTTAATAAAATTAAACAGTAACCTTGACATATGACCCACTTCTGGCAGGGAAGGGAATTTTTGTTTACAGAGTAATAAAACACTTAGCGCGTTGTCGTTAACGGTAGGGAGTGGGTGGCGCTCACATGACACCCTGTTGCGAAAGTAATAAACTTTAACCGACCTTGACAGACTATCTTACCCATCTGTACTTACGAAGAATAACAATTGAGAAGCATTTATTTAGGTAATAAACCACTTGGCGGTTCATTAAGTGACTCTCTCGCTCTACTCATATTACCACAAAATCAATAAACACTTAACACTGGACTTTTAAACAGAGTCAATTTCTATCCGATTACAAAAGAACCAACGAAAATCTTTAAAAGTTGAGATAATCTATTGGCGAGAAAAATCACATCTGTTTATTTTAAAGCCGTGTAGTCTCTAATTACAGGAAAATAAAGTAAATATAACATTATAAAGAAAGAAATGTATCAAAATAACAGATAGAATCATAATTTCTGGTAATCAGTGGCTGTAATTTTACGATTTTAAAAGAAAAACGGCGAACGCTAAGCAAGCAGTGATGAGCGATTAGAAATGTCAAACCGTATCAGGCTTGACTGCATACTGAAGTTCTTATGGCTCGATTTTCTCACCTCTATTACTGCGCAAGTCAGACCAGTCCACTTCAAACAATTTTGATAACAGGTAGGACTTCCAGACAATGCAAGTGATTGAATTCTGCCCATGCGCAATCGACCAACTGTTAGACAAGAATTTTGATCAGACGTGTACGTAAATTACACGATTAATACATTCAATATTAAAAAGAATATAGTATAAACATTGTATATAAATAGTTATATATAAATGGTTTTCGGCTAGTTAAGCCTAAGTAGAGTTAACTAGTAAACATGTTTTCCCCATGCTGTTTCAAAGTTCAGAACGAAAACTGACTGATTACAAGTATATATTATAATAAAATCTTGTTCTATAGCTAATCCACATCTGTGGAATCCACGTCATGTGGACTATGTTACGCGAGCAAACGTTTTGTAGTTTGTGGCTGCTTCTTGCCTGCATAGCTTACCTAGCAAAAATGGCTCTTATCCTCATGGGAAAAAAGATCGTGCTTGGGAGTCCGACCCGAGCATATGCTAGTCTTCGCTTTCTTTAATTTGCGTCTGCTCTTACACTCTGAGGCTCCAGAGAAGTGCAGTTTGTCTAAAACATATCACTGGACATTATAAACTCAGCGAATAAAACCGATCATTTTAAATCTTTATTAACGCTTTTCTCGAAAATGAAACTTTTTGATATGTAGATAAATTTCGATCAAATGTGTTTAGATAAAAGTAAAATATTAAATGCTAACTGCAAGAAAATATTCAACGATTTGTATATAAAAATCGTTGTAGAAAGTTAAAAAAAAAATGCATACNTTTGAGATAATCTATTGGCGAGAAAAATCACATCTGTTTATTTTAAAGCCGTGTAGTCTCTAATTACAGGAAAATAAAGTAAATATAACATTATAAAGAAAGAAATGTATCAAAATAACAGATAGAATCATAATTTCTGATAATCAGTAGCTGTGATTTTACGATTTTAAAAGAAAAACGGCGAACGCTAAGCAAGCAGTGATGAGCGATTAGTAATGTCAACCCGTATCAGGCTTGACTGCATACTGAAGTTCTTATGGCTCGATTTTCTCACCTCTATTACTGCGCAAGTCAGACCAGTCCACTTCAAACACCTTTGATAACAGGTAGGAAGTCCAGACAATGCAAATGATTGACTTCTGCCCATGTGCAATTGACCAACTGTTAGACAAGAATTTTGATCAAATGTGTATGTAAATTACATGATTAATACATTCAATATTAAAAAGAATATAGTATAAACATTGTATATAAATAGTTATATATAAATGGTTTTCGGCTAGTTAAGCCTAAGTAGAGTTAACTAGTAAACATGTTTTCCCCATGCTGTTTCAAAGTTCAGAACGAAAACTGACTGATTACAAGTATATATTATAATAAAATCTTGTTCTATAGCTAATCCACATCTGTGGAATCCACGTCATGTGGACTATGTTACGCGAGCAAACGTTTTGTAGTTTGTGGCTGCTTCTTGCCTGCATAGCTTACCTAGCAAAAATGGCTCTTATCCTCATGGGAAAAAAGATCGTGCTTGGGAGTCCGACCCGAGCATATGCTAGTCTTCGCTTTCTTTAATTTGCGTCTGCTCTTACACTCTGAGGCTCCAGAGAAGTGCAGTTTGTCTAAAACATATCACTGGACATTATAAACTCAGCGAATAAAACCGATCATTTTAAATCTTTATTAACGCTTTTCTCGAAAATGAAACTTTTTGATATGTAGATAAATTTCGATCAAATGTGTTTAGATAAAAGTAAAATATTAAATGCTAACTGCAAGAAAATATTCAACGATTTGTATATAAAAATCGTTGTAGAAAGTTAAAAAAAGAATGCATACATCAAGTGTCTGCTTTCTTTCGGAAGTACTTCCAGATGTTGTATATTCACTGGAAAAAATTAATTCATTGCTAATTATATTTGAATATTGTAATATTCGTTTAAAAATATGTGTATGGTGTCCAATATTCACTTCTCGAAGCATAAATACGCTTAAAACTAATTAACCTGACCTAGTTATCCCAACTTCATCATTCTCCTGCTGAGTCAGGAAGTAATTATAAACTATTAACCCCTGGTCGCAAACCACGTCCAACTGTTTTCTTTGAAAGTAAACAGATGCCTTTGCGTTATAATCTGACCATATAGAAAACATATCTTTTAAATTTTTTTAAGTACGCTTTTTTTTACTAAAACAAAATTTCCATGTTATTTTAATGATAGAAAATCTCGTTATATTTGAGGATTTACGGTTGCTAGTGCTTACCTTGATAGATTCTCGCGTTCATGACAACGTCTCGTGAACTTTGATCGACAGCTGCAAACAAGGTCAGAAAGTTGTAAACACCTGACTACACTGTCTGATTGTAGCGTCCTTTGAAACTAATACCAGGACTAAGTTTTTGAAATCCATTCTTTATATGTTATGTGAAAAACATCTGTTTTTGTTATATAATTGTATATATTAATAAGTTATAACAGATACTGTTATAATAAACAAATTATAAGTTATTAATATATACAAGTATATAAGAAAAACAGATGGTAACCTAAGGAGTGAACACGATCATAATTTTAGATTGGTTTATTACCGCTATAATAAACAAATTATAACAATAAATCGATCTAAAGTTATGATTGTGTTTATTCCTTAGGTCAACATATGTTCAGCAAATGCAAAGTCAAACATATTGACGTTTCTATTTCAAATATTATTGGTTAGAACGGTTACATTTATAAGCCACTCAGTGTAAATATAAGACGTCTGTCACATTTTTAGCAATTCAATTCTTTCTACGTGTGTTTTGTTTCAAAGAGGAAATGTCGAGTAGACTGGAAAGTTACTCGACATTTCCTCTTTGAGAAGATGTATATAAACTCGTATGAGTGCAAAAACTGCAATGTCACGCTATGCATTACTCCTTGTATGGAGTTATATCATACAAAAATAATATTTTTGTTGTATTTTTATTTATTTACTTTATATTAGTATGATAGTATATTGTACAGCATTTACAAATAATATTGTATACAGGGTGTATTAGTACAGCGATTACAAACTTTCAGGAGAGATAGAGTACACCTAGATGAGAAATCACATAGCAATACATGATTGGAAAGCTTTCCTGGCGCGATAATGACGACACAAAACACATGAAAATGCTAGGATGTCTTTGGTTGGAGATGTGAAGCCTGCATCAGGCCCAGAGTCGCAATTTCAGACATCTTTGATTTTTTCTGTAAGAATAATAAACATATTTTCTCACCCTGTTCATGTCCTTCTTTTCTTGTGTTATGTGTCGTCACTACCGCGCCAGGAAAGCGTTTCCCACCATGCATTGCTATGTGATTTCCCATCTAGGTGTACTTTATCTCTCCTGAAAGTTTGTAATTGTTGTACTGATACACCCTAAATATGTTATTATCTTTTTCTTATCTGTTTAATTTTTTACTTTATAAATAAATGAATAACGAAATAATTTTGTATTGTATTTTTAAATATTATTGTATATGTTATGGTCGTTCTTTTATTTGTTTAATTTTTACATTATAAATTAATGAATAATAAAAGTATGCAAAAGTGTGTGTGAATTTTTAATTATTTTTCGTGCTTAAATTTTTATACACAGAAATAATTGTAAATAGTATAAAACAATGTTAAATAGGGTAAAAAAACAATGCTTTTAATATTATTAAGTAAAAAAATTGACGTGTGTCACGCATCCTTTAGCACACACCAAAATAAAATAATTGTTTTCTTGTCTCAGCTAATGTCTTTGAAAGACGTTATGTTTGAAAAATTCCCTAACATAACACTGTTGAAGAATGAAAAATTGAACTTCAATGTGAGATTGGTTTTCCTATATGATGTTGTTAGATTTTAATAATTTACAACCTTTATTTATTATATGTTTTTAAATTCAATTATGTAGTGAAATGTTTAATTATACAACGAGAAAGATACATTTATACTCGGGATTGGAATATGTATTTACAGTGGGTTTTAAAATTGTTTTTTTATGGCTATGTAAAAAATTTTTTAACTTATACAATAACTTATCTGTTTTATTGTTGTTACTTTTTAGTGTATGGTAGTAGTACTGCTGATGAGGGGCATG
>NW_019388495.1:0-6937 GCF_000671375.1 Centruroides sculpturatus
CTTGCCCCGATCTCCCCTATATTTAACAGTAAGAATCAATATTTGTTAAATAACTATAAATTTGTATATTTTATATATCGTTCTACTATTTTAATTATATGTACAAAAATTTTATGGTGTCATGTAGTCACCTAATTCTTCTAGTTTGTAATATGCAAACTCGTGGTGTAGAAGTGCCATATCGTGGTTAATGGTACGTTTGAATTATATACATGTGTTTTAGATTATTTTTGTACAATTTACTTGTAAAATATGATATTCTGAATATTATATGTATTCTTTATTGTTTAGTTGAATGATGAGGGGCCAACAGCCCTAAACGTGTAAAAGTACTGTATCAGTTAAATAAAGATGGAAAAGAAGCCATGTGTTTGATAAATAACACGATCTTGTGTTTAATACTCTCAAATAATAATATTGTCTTAATTCGTTCATAAAACGACCTAATCCCCTGCAGCTGTAAATATATAATAAGATAATGTGTATAATATAATAAAGCACAATTTCCAAAACAATTAAGTATTTTATTCTGTTAAAAAAG
The DNA here is from genome assembly GCF_000671375.1 of Centruroides sculpturatus. Taxonomy (NCBI): domain Eukaryota; kingdom Metazoa; phylum Arthropoda; class Arachnida; order Scorpiones; family Buthidae; genus Centruroides; species Centruroides sculpturatus. The sequence continues at coordinate 542 of NW_019388495.1, forward strand.
AAAATAGATGAGGATAAAATCAGAAAGACAAGTAAAAAAGTGAACATTTGAAAATGTCTCAAAAATATTTTTAACATTTAGCAAGAAATTATATATAATTAATTTTAACTAAGTATTTTAATCAAAAACGTTCTTAAATATAAATAGTATACTGATGTATTCCGCGTGGTTATATTAAAAAAGAAAAATGTCGAGGCAGTGGTTGTGAAACAAGTTATTAAGTAGATTAGTAATGGAATCTCGTTTAATTAAGTATGTAAAGTTCTTTATAGAAGAAAATTTTAAATTAAGAAAAAATTAAAAAAAAAACAATTTATTCCGGAAACGAATATAAATATTTATTGAAAATTATTTGTATTCTTCATAACAAATTTTATACCATAAACTTATAATTTAAAAACGATTTATCTAAATATATCTATGAACACTTACTATTGATACTTTCCATAACAATCACAACTACACGTGAACAGAGCAAAATAAGAAATGTTGTAAATCTCATCTTATACTCTACACATCGCCAAACTAATAAGAATTAAAAAAAACAAGACATTTCGTATTCGATAGTGTTGACATTGATGACGTTGATGGTGATTGACGACGAAATAATTAATTGTCATAAACGTTACTGTTTTATTATTATTTCTTTTGAATATTATAATTATCGCAAATGTTAAGATATCGTATTGAAGTATCTATTTTTTTTCGAAGTAAACACAAGAATACAAGTTCATTTTTAGATTGTTCTATAAGACATTTAGTTTTTTTTATAATTTTTAAACCTATACAAACTAAATTTTTTAAACGTATAATTATAATTTTCCATGTCTACATTTATTCTTTTTCCTTACTAAGAAATGTTCTCGATAATGACAACAAAAGTTCAAGTATATAACATTTATTTCAATATAGTCACCCCTAAATATAGCTCCACCAATCGTACGCCTGTNGTATAAAAGTATAATGCAAAACCACCGAACGGTTTTTTTTATTTCTCTGCATTTGCTTGTCTCAAGCTATCGATCATAATTGATAGTAGTCACTGTCCAACCATGGACATTTAATCAAAATTTATAACCTTTGTTTCTTGAAATACTTGCTCAGTTTCATACTGTACAAGCTGTAGCAATCTTTGGCGATTACTATGTAATTTTAAAGTAGAATGTATTGTTTATCCAGAATTATTATTGGCAGCAATTTCAGTTCGATCTATCATTAAAACATTATTGCTGCTATATACTAAAGTTACTGTTTCGACAGTTCACGAATGACATTACTGTCATGTCCAAAGACTCAGCTTAATTCTTTCGAATTTTATCCCTCGATGTAGTTGGCTGAAAATTTAATATATTGTAGTTCTTGAATAATTGATCAAAAGTTTTGATGATCACGAAGCATGAAATGACTAGTTTTATTTGCAGTGCAGCCGTTCAAATATATGAAAAATGCAGGCTATATAGTAACAAGAATGGATGATATGAAAATTTTTTCTTCGGTTAATTATTTCAAAAACTGATATGGAAATTACTGTTGTTCTTTTGCTAATATATTATATGTCGAGAACGTACTAACCAATGTTGCGAATTTCTGTCCCATCACCCTGTTTATCGGAGAAAGCTGTTGTATTCGTAGTGGCTATTAAAAATAGAGTCAATTAAAACCTCTTATCATATGAAAAATTAACTGTTACTTACCTTTTAATTCATCAGAAATATCAAGTGGAATTCCGGAATAGACCATCAAATATGACAGGTGAATGTATGATTGCACAGCATGCAACGGGAAGTAGCGTATCGTGTAATAACACGCATGTAATGTAAAATTAGCTAAATGATGCCGAAAGACAAGTGATCCAATTTAATAGAAAATATCACACGCGGTTAAATGAAACAGTGTTAAGAATCACATATCACTATTAATCTTCGCCTATTTATGTCATAAATTACGCAACTTATCATAGTCCACAATCCAATCATCAGAGTTTCTCAAATTCTAATTTACTATTTACTTTAATTACTATTTATATATTATAATATTCCTGCAAGTATTAAGTATTTTTAAGAGTATTTTCAGATTATTTTAATAATGTTTTATTGCACCTTCTTATTAAATACATATTTTAATTGCTACGGTATAACACATAATTATAAGTTTTATGTTTAATATTAATTAAATTTGGATAAATATAAAGAAAAAAGTTTTGTTTAATAATCGAAATTTAATAATAATAATCGAATAAGAACTTTTGAAAAATATATTTATAAAGATAATCATATTACTGGCTGTTGATAAAATATATAAATTTTGTTATAAATGATACGTTTCTACATAAAATTTAGAAAATATGAAACGAATAAAAATGTACTTGATGAAATCAGATAATTATATCTTTTGAATAGTAAATGTCTTCACATATAGAAAATTATATAGACCTAGAAAAATAGAAAAATCAATTTTCGGATGATATCGAATGAGAAAATCTAAAAAAAAAGTAGTGTTTGTATTTCTTCCGTCAATCATAATTATTTTTTACATTTATTAATAAATAAAAAATAAATGTTGATATATATTAATTAATATTCCACTATTTAGATATAATTTATCGATATGTATGGTATCTTTTAATATCTCTTTCGTATATAAATACGAAATAAGGGGTGTAAATACATCTTTTCAATAATTAATTATTTTGAGGGTTATTATGGTTTTATTATTCATTCGCTTTACGACCCAATCAATTTGCATTATATAGATTTATGCAGTTTTTTTATGTTAATTAGCGTGTGCGTTAGGTCAAAGGTTGTTTAATAAAGTTTATTTGCTTAGAAATCTCACAAATACGCCTTCGAAGATCATATTCTTTAGAATATAACTATCAGAAAATGATGTGTAAATTTTTGTATAAGAATTATTAATTATAAATCTAAATACACACTCATACGCACACAAAGAAATAAAAAGCGAGATTCGTATTCGTTTATCGTTTTTTCAACCAATCATTAATATTGCCATAGCGACAACTTCGATATATTAACAAAACAACTTGTTTATATTGAATTCCTTCATTCGATACTCGTGAATAATAAAATGATTTGTTATATTTTTAGGGTGTTTATTTTCGTGTTTAACGTCGTTCTCGGTCAAAGACGTAAGTATAACGTTTTTAAATGCAGCTAACTAACTTATGTTAAAACTAAATAAAGTATATTTAATAATGGGCTGTGTTAAATTAATAGTAATTAAACTAAATATAATTATTGGCGTTTCTATACTGTATATATAATCGAGACGAGTTGATAATGATAATGATAATGATAATGATAATAAGCGCAGAGCCCAAACGGTTAGGAGTTGAAAGTTGAAATTTTGTACACAGTTAGGGTATGTCACGAAAACGCACACTAAGAAGGGATTTATCGAAATTCCCCCCGGGGGAGAGAGACAGGATTAAGGTTTCGACAATGGAAGTGTTAAGTAACAATGGAATTGTTAAGAGAAAACGACGTGCAAGACGCAGATGCAGTTTTTTTTTCGTTTTTGCGGGAAATCGAACATATTTTTAGACCCATCTAAAAATTCTCTAATTCGTCCGGAAACAGGGGAACCCAATTCTTGCATTCTGTGAAAACGGGCAAGGTTGACTATAACGTAATAATTTTAATCTTCGCTATCGCTACTTTTGCCCGAGCAACGCCGGGCCTACCTGCTAGTTTTGAAATATTTTGATTTACGCTAACAAATACATTAATTAACAAACATTTATTTCGTTTTACGTAACATGTTCAATTAAATTAACGAATTTTTAAAAAATTTAAAATTACATATAATTTAGATATATGTTTTTAAAGAATAAATTTTAAATCATATCGACATATCGATTATATCTGATGAATTATATTTGCGCCAATAAATTAATAAGATTGATTATTAATTCTAGCACTTTAGTAGCGAATATCGATTATGAAAATATGTTCTGAAATATTAATGTACAGAGTAGTTCTATATTAATGAACAGTTAAATATTTAGTTATTTAAATGCATCGCTGTACAACAATTACTATATGTGTCACAAGTGTACAAGTGTTCCAGTGAATAAGAGAATATCGCTGTAATTACAGTCATAAATCTCTGAATTTTTCGTTTATACGCAAATGATAGTATTTGTTATCAAGCACTGCCGTAGATACGATTAATTATTTGAAAAGTAAAAAATACATATTATCACAAAAGGAAGCGAGAAATAAAAATATTGACTTGAAATACAATAACAAATTTCGAAATTTAATAAATTGCTTGATAATAAAATTTGTAAATTAAATAATTCTTTTGAAAAGAATTATTTATATTAAAAAAAAATTTATTCAAGATGTATTTTTTCCAGAAGGCTCGAATAGCAGTTATGTTTGGAAAATTGCTCTAAACTTGGTAAAATTCACGACTAGTCGATTGCATTAATTCGAATTTCTTTACATTTCATTTATATATTAAAATTTCAGCCAGATGTAGAAAGAAATAACTCCAAAAAAGATATCGTTGAATCGGACGTTCTATTTAATCTTATTAGAGAAAAGTTAAATTTCAGGTAAGATCAATTTTACTACAAAGTGTATCACACTTGACTTCCTAAAAGATAATTTTTCAAATTATTTAATAAGTAAATAATTTGTAGCTTATACACTATGTGCTTGAAGTTCTTTGTTGACCATTTCTCTAATAATATCCGTTATAAATGGATCTTGTTTTCTCTCAGTATCTTTAAACAAGGGCATACTCAGAGAGGGGCAGGGATGGGCAACTGCCATTCCCTAGAAGAAAAATTAAAATGTAGTGATTGATACACAGACACGGCTCAGACGTATTAATTTAGTATCAGTTTGAATAATGAATATTTTGACTAGATTAGGGCCTAGAGTCATCTGTCGTAAAATCTTAGAACTATTTCGCTGTTCGCTGCTATTCTTGCACTCAAAGAAACTGAGTTGTCCCCCTCTAGTTCAGATCCTGGGTACGCCGCTGTCTACAAGAATGCAAACTGAAAAAAAGATTCAGAATGAAAACTCAAACGTTGCCATTGAAAAGTACGCGTTATTTTTCACAATAGTCTCCGCAAGAAAATTGCAATACAATTTAAGAGTAAAGGAACAAACAAATAAAAAAGCAACACATTCACGATTAATCCATTAAAGCCATTAAAAGCATAAAGAAAGTATTGAGTGGAAACAGATATTTTCCAATATAAATGATAATTTTCTGAACCTTACAATTCTGAATGGCTTATTTGGAGTCTATACAAAAATAGACTTCTGTATAAATCAGCCATTAGCCCTACAACTCCCTATGATTTCACCAAAATTAAAAGTATTTAAATTTATCGCTTGCTGGTATTAATATTGTGAATATTCTGATTTGATGACAACTATCGGCATTATAGCACTAGTAATAATGAAAAACATAACTCAGTAAACCTAATTTGCCGTTCAAAGTATAATTTGATATATCGCGACTTTAATTTATTTACAACTTCACTTCAAATAGTAACAGGTTCGGATATCGTAAATATGTAAAGTTTATAATTACAGAATTAAAGATTTTAGAAGGAAATAATTTATTTATAATTAAATTTTTGTAACTAATTTTAGGTACGAAGTTGTAGATCCGATGTTGAAAGTATACGAGAAGAAAAATGAAAGTCATTTATTTCCGGGATCATTCGGAATCGTTGCCAATAAGGTATTTTTTACATAAATTGCTGTCGGTTGTAAAATGATAAGTAATATCCGGTAAAATTCTTAAAATATAATTAAATATGATAATAATCAAATTATGTTACCGACTGATATATTACTTAATATTTACATGAAATTTGCATTTATTTTATTTTACGAAAGGTATCATCAAAAACATATTCCTGCAATATATCTAATTACGTGGAATCAATAAACAAATTACAGTTTACTACAAAGAAAAAGGTTCGGTTTTCATTCAATATTTTTTTATACTTGCGTTTTATTACCTTCAACTGGTCTTGGCTCACTATGGAACCAATACGCCGTTGTTGGCGCCATGAGTTGACAGAAGTTTTGTGCAATGCCCTTCTATAATAGACTATTACAGGCAGCTGTTCAGTGTGAACTTTTTCCTTTAGAACTACACTTCTGATTGTACGACATACAATTCAGAATTTCAAAACGCTTCGCATTCCAAATGGCGATTTTATTTTGCAATTCACTGTATAAAATCGTTATTTTTAAAATGTTTTGAAAAGATAAAAAAAAATGCAAAAATCGTAAAATGTAACGACCACACCTGTCATCGGCAACTTGCCGGGTTGTTGGCCAGTTAAATTTGTTATTTTGTTTAAATATATATTTTTATTTGAAACTACACATTTATATG
>NW_019388496.1:0-6846 GCF_000671375.1 Centruroides sculpturatus
TTCTTCTTCAGGTGAATGGCAAATTTCTGATTGAATGCAACTAAATAAGAACACAATTTGAATGTTTATTCGAATATGTGTTTCTTCATGTTGTCCTACTGGGCATGCGCATTCTATCTGGTAGCATCTGTTGAGATTTACAGGTTGTTGTCCATTAGTACTTGCCATGCTATGGACACAGTCAATTCCTCCTTGTGGTTGACACATGTGTCAGTGAGGCTAGATCTGTATATATGTGATAGCATCACTGTTCACGTGAAGAAGAAATGTTTGTGAAGTACTGTTTTTTTCTTCTTTTCATTTTTTATTTGGGTTTCACATCAATAACAGGCTCTGGTTCGTAGATAAATGAACATTACAATAATTATAACAATACTTACTGTGCTTAACACTAATCAGACAATTGAACTATATGCATACTTGATATGAACTGACAAGTTAAACACAAAGTACTATCTGTAATATAACACTGATCACATTAAACCTGTACCCACAGGATTACAGGAAAGAAAAAAAATTTCAATTTAAAGAAGAAAATGTACTGTCTTTTGGTGTTAAATTTATTTACTTGATGAATTAAATACATGCTTAAGTACTTTTGACATTTCAAAATGTTATCCTCAAGTTAAGTACATTTTCTTCCTTATATTACATTTGGCATAATATGTCAGTAAACAAATTTTTCACTTTAAATATTTAACTTATTGCTTGATTAGTGAAAATCATGAATATTTAATACTTAACTTTGAAATTAAAATATATACTTAGCATTATATTATATAAGTAATATAATGCTAAGTATATTTGTGCTTCCAAAGTACATATAGTAATGCTAAAAGTTTCTTCCAAAATAAGTTTTTTTTATAATAAAATAAACAACAATCTTAATATAGCAAATAATTATAATTAAAGCAAACATTTATTACAAGTATCCCATGCTTGACATGAAATTTGATTAATGAGTGAAGTTAATTGCAGCAATCCCTTTATATATACGGCATAAGTTTTAAAAGTTATCTTTACCTTTAAAAGTTTTTATCTTTACATTTAAAAGTTATCTTTACTTAACATAGATATCATATTTGATTAATGTAATTTTGATATACAAAGTATGTGGTAGCATTGAGGGATTAATTAACTGCATTAATCAAGGGATACTTGTATTTAATCATAATTAAATAACACATACACATTTTATCACCATCTTCAGGTTTGAAATCCAGAACAAAATCTAAAGTCAGCAGTTATAAGGTGCAAATTGAATTTAATGCATGCCAATATTTAAAATTAATCAAATCAAAATTAATTTTATGTGAAATTATATATTTAAATATATTTTATTTGTATATTAGTTAATAATAAAAATAGAGTAACTATACCTACAACTATACAGATTGTTCCAAAAAGAATTATGTTAATTATTATCCAAGAAATATGCATTATATATCAATTGAGTAACTGTTTGAGTTTCTTCTATCATATGTGCATTTACACATCTTATTTTGCAGCCTCTTGGTAGTGTTGTAAAAAAAAAAAAAATGACAATTCTGCNGCATTCTTTTTTAGTGTTCTTTTTTAATATTGGTTCAACTGAAGATGGCCATTTAAAAACGATTGAAAACGTTTTTATTAAACATTTTTATTGCTGGGTAGTTAAAGGTTTATTTTATTTTATATTATTTATTCATTCAAGTATAAGTTCTTGTTTTTATTTATTTGTCCATTCAAATGTTCATATGTTCAATCTATAAATTTTTGACAAAATATTTACAGATTTATTATCAATAAATTGGCAAATTTATGATAATTAATAGAATATGTAGACAAATGGCCCAACCTCCACCTGTTTCACTCCCTTTTCTCAATTTCAGTCAGGGCAGCCTAATCCCCAGATCACTTTGCTCTACCCCCTTGCTTCACTCAATATTCCCCATAGAAATAGCTCTCCTTCAGCCCAACCTATGTTTTATTTGTTCCTTTTGTTTAAAATCTCCCTCTGTGCACTTCTGCTCAATTGCCCTACCAGTTTTGTCCATTTGTTCCCAATTTAGAGTATTTATAAAAATTTTGATATATCATCAATTCCTGGTGCCAGCCAGATTTTTTTCCTTAAAAAAATTGCTATAAGAATTTTAAACTAAATATTTTATACAGAGGAAGTAGATACCAGATAATCTATCTATAATTCTGTAATTTTTTTATTTTAGTTTTTCACATAATTGGTTATATTTTAACACTTTTTATGTTTCTACAGCAACATATTTATCCTTATGTTCAGGGCTGAAGAGTTGGCTTTTTTTTTCTGCCTGTTCTAACTTCAGAATCAATATTTTCAGCAAGTGAAGTCTTAAACAAACTTCTTAATATTTATATAATAATGTCTACCATTTCATCAGTGAAATGTAATTCATTAAGATAATTTAACTAATTAGCAATGGACTGATGGTCTAATGATAGAGGATTGTAGCTGTGGTGTTCCTACTTTATTTAAAAGACAAAAATTACAAAACATTGCAATGTTCCACATATAGAAATAACCCTGCCAAGTTTCAAAATTTTAGGTTGTCAGTCAGTCCTAAGATATAATTCAAAATAGACAATGACAATGACAGCAACCATCACAAATACACAGAATTTTATATGCAAGCTTTTTACATTTTTGGATTCATGGAGTGTCAAAACATTAAAAAAAAAAGTGGGCCAAAATTTGATCTAACACCAAACTTTCTCTATGTTATATTCTAAGAAAGTAAAAATAATGAAATATAGAAGTCAGTTAAGGGATTAGAATCAGTAAATTTTTTGCCAACTCCAATACAGACTCCTACAGACACTGACATGAACTCTCCATTCCTGGTTATGTTGCTGTAATTACAATGCTCTTATCTATTAATTCATAAAACTAATTTGAACCTAAACACATTCAAACTTATGTAATTTTCTATAAAATTTATTCTAATAAAGCATTTTTTAAAATTTTTTTAAATCATGATGATAAAAATATTTTAAAATAAAATGGTTATATAGTTTCTGTATAAAAACATAGGAAAAAATAGAGAATTGGGCATTTATAAAATCAAAATATAAAACATAAGAAATAAGGATAATTTTTTTATTGTAAATTATTATGTTAAGCATGACATTTTTTTTTTTTTAATCAGTTGTTATTCTATTATGGTTATTTATACATTTAAAACTACAAAATGCATTTTTCAGTATTTTCCTTACAATAGTTATTTTTTTTTTAATTGTACTACTTAGCTTTAATTTCAGCGTGTTTTTCGTGTTGGAACGAATTATTTGGTTTTACATGTAATCGTATGGGGTAAAATTATTCACCTTACGACATTTTCATGATACAACCTCAGTTTCGGAACGAATTAATTTCGTATCCTGAGGTACCACTGTATTTATCAATTATAATCATTTATTTTCAAACAGTCCATTCAAATATAAAATAAAATAAACCTTAAACTATCCAGCAATAAAAATGTTTAATAAAAACGTTTTCAACCGTTTTTAAACGACCATCTTCAGTTGAACCAATATTTAAAAAGAACACTAAAAAAGAATGCGTGAAATACAAATTAAACAGAAACCGAAATGCGCATGCATAACTCGTCGGACTTGCGTCTTCTGAAAATCTATAAATAACTTGCAGATAACATAAAAATAATAAAGCTGCCTCGATCATTAGAGCCTCGAATTCCAGACAGGCAGTGAAACACCTTGAAAAGATAGAGATACACAAGGCACACCCTTTACTCAAAACTCAGATCCATTGGGGTATATTGCAAATTACTGTAATTAACATAATTATAGAAATTTAAATGGTAGCATTCTCTTTTGAACACCTTATATATATGAATATTAACTATATAATAACTTCCAAACATTAGACATTAGATAAGATTATAGTTATTCATCATCACAAGTATTGTGATGATGAATAACTATTATGAATAAAAATTGTAAATTGAACTGAAAATAGTTCTTCCTTATGCTAAATTTGTATATTTTCAGTATTTCTGTATTTTTCACAATACTGAAATCATTAATGCGTTGGATAAATATATCGCATTAGTTTTTTACAGTTTTAGTTATAAATTTGTGTACCTATATAGTGTACAGAAATTAAATTTTAATGTTGGTTACAATACTATAGATATAATATATTTTTTTTAAAATACATACTTTCTTTCTAACTGAGGTGTTCTCCAACCTTTTACTTGACTTAATTTTGTATCAGATAATCGAACAATTAATGGTATTTCAGGCATCCATACTAAAAAGTGTGCTTGACCAGTATATGTTCCATATTTCACCAATACAGAAGCATTTTGAGAGCCTCGAATCTCTGAGCCATCTAAATAAACTGATGTACACGATGGTGAAACCTGAAAAATAATTTTAATACATATATAATTATCACCAGATATTTATTATATAAAATTATATTGTTAAAAGTAAGTGTTATATTTGAAATAAAATAAAGTTTTAAGTTTATTATTATTAATAATTGCAATAACTACAATCATATTTTCAAAGAAAACAACAAAAACTTCAGTGTTATTTGCAAATTTAAAATATGAAAAAGTTTAATTGTGTTATTTATAAAATAAATATATAATTATCTGTGATTTAAATAAAAATGAGTTTTAAAAGTAATTTTAAGCAAATACAAAAAATTTAGAATAAAATTCTAAATTTTTCATATCTTACAAAAAAAGAGATATTGAAATAAAATTCAAGTTGATTAAAATTAGTAAAACCAACACTTCTATGATAAATTATCAAAAATAAAAAATTTATATATCCTTACTAACGAGCTTTTTCCCTGACTAGGTTTGCTTGCTCACTCCACAGACTTTGCCCACTTATTCACGTACAGTGGTACCTCAGGATACAAATGCCCCAACATACGAAATTTTCAGGATACGACACAAAATTTGAACATATTTTTGCTCTGCGATATGAACAAAAACTCACCATATGTTACATTAGTTTGCAGCGTCATTTTTTATTCACTTCTGTTCATTGGTCTCAGTCCGCGTGTTTGCTTCGTCGTGGAAAGATCTCACTCAATAAAGGAAATCTTGAGGTATTATCAGAAAGTGACTGATTTTATTGAAAAGAAACATCCCGAAAAGGTTCACACTGGCCGTATTGCGACTNCCATCTATTATAATATTTTATTTAAAACTTTTTATATTTTTAAATTATTATAAAATAGCAAAAAGCTTATTTTTGAGGGTAGGAATAGATTTTATAAAATTGTAAATGCTAATAATGAGTAAAATTGTCATTAAGTCTGACCCTGCTCGAGATATGCCAGGATATGCCCTTTATCTCACCAATCCCTCAACCTTAACTACTGAAATTTAATAGCATAAACCTCCTAATACACTGTAAAATTTCTGTAAACCTCACTGTAAAATTTCAGAAATTTTCAAGGACATTTAATAATGCCTGTGCTTTCTGTTGTTTTAAAGAGGGTGAACAAAATCATGCCATATGCATGCACACACATATACACACAAACACCCCCCTAATATCCATACATACAGAAAATAAAACCCTGAATTTTTTTGCATTTCTCAATGTTTCAAGATCCCAAGTCCAAAAAAATGTAACAATCTCGGGAGGGTCACTCTGACTGATTGCCATAATTTCTCTCTGTTATATATAACAGAGCTGGGATATTAAAATAATTAAATACTGTAAAGAAAACATAAGGATAGATCATTCTAATTTTGCCAATGTTGTGTTTTAAGAGAAAAAGTAAAAGTTTAAAATGATATATATAAAGATTATATAAATTAAATTGATCAAATAATTAAAGATGGCTAAGCAAAAACTATAAGAAAATTCAATAAATAAACATATATCGATAAACTAAAAATCATGATTAACTTTTTAGAGATTTGAAAAATGTTGCAAAATTACCAAAAATAAGAAATCTATATTAAGAAGTTATTATTGAGAAATAAATGAAGTTATTTACTTAAAGATGTCAATTAACAAAATCCATAGACTTATTTATATTTTCATGAATAATTAAACAGTAGTAATTAATAATAGGAAAAAAATTCTAGTCTTAATTAATTAACTAATTCTTATGAATAATGTTAAATCAAACAGAATCTAAAATTTAAATTTTTAGCAAATTTAAAAATACATAGAATGTAAAAGTCATTGAAAGATATTTATATTTGTTACTAGCAATTAATTTGAATTCTAAAGCTAATATATTTTTAGGTCAAGTGGAACATTTACATCTTTGTGAGTTAAAGTTTTTAATTAATATTAAAGAATCATTTAATAAACAAAATGCAATTAAAACTAGCTTATTTACATTATCAAATATACTTTTTGAATATTTTATATTTTTAAAATTATAAATATTTATGTAAAATAAACAGATACAAATATTAAAAATGTATAATTTTTTAAAATTACTAATATTTATTTACACATACTTTAAGAATAGATTCATCAGCAGAATGACATGATGATTGTAATGTAACATCGCCAACTTTTCCTGCTTGACTTACAACAAAAACTTTCATAGGTTGAGATACTTGTCTTCCAGTCAGCACTGCTGTATTAAGAAGTTGTGTAGTCTGTAAATGATAATAAATTAAAACAAGATATAATAAGACTTCCATAAGTAGACTGTATGGTAAGTTAATCAGATATTCATAACATCTATTTCATAATAAGTTTCGAACACCTTTCTCTCTTTTCTAGCAATATCTTTAATTAAATCAAAGAACTAATTTTTTTTTAACTAATTCTATTTCAATTAATATTTTAATTTATTTAATTATATTTCATATTTCAAGT
>NW_019388497.1:0-4343 GCF_000671375.1 Centruroides sculpturatus
GAAAAACGCCCACATGGGGGCGATATCGCCCCCATGTGGGCGTTTTTCCAGTGTTTCCAGTGTTTTTCCAGAGTTTTTCGTTCGTATATACCAGTGTTTCTCAACGGGGGCGATATCGCCCCCCGTTGAGAAACACTGGTATATACGAACGAAAGACAAGTGATTTTTTTCAAAATTAAAATTTGCATCCCGGCATTGTGACCATATTCTCTTTCTATAAGTTGATATTTAGATTCAGATCTGCTCTCCACTCTTTAAATAATAATAATAATAGTAGCAAACATTTTTTAAAAATTATACATTGTTAATCTTAATGTTTTCAGTGAACATACCTTGTGATGAGTTGCTAACAATATATAAGCTACAGCAATTAAAAAGAATTGAGCCAACACGTACAAGCAACACCAAAATTCCAACTTCGGATTGTATTTATCGACGGGATACGATACCTGCAGAATTAAAGGGCATTAAATTTTATCAAATAAAATATTTTATATAATTAAATTTACATTTGGTATGTCTTCCGGATCTCCGTGCCACGGTTTTCCCGGCTTCCATCCGGGTCCTTTTATAACAGTGAATAATTTGTTTTTAGCTCCTTTGGCTTCCCAGAAGGCATTCCATAAATACAGGAGATGGCCAAACTACGTGGAAAAATGTATTGTTTAATAAGTTTCTAATATATTTTCTTGATATTATTTAATAACTTACCTGAACTTTCACAGGATTGAAAGTGTTTATGGGGTGTGTTAGCCCGTATACCACTTTGTCTGACTCCGGTTCGAAAGTGCCAAACATGCGATCCCAAATAATGAGAACTCCAGCGTAATTCTTATCGATGCAATATCGATTTCGGCCTAAATTAGCAATAATTTTAACGATTGTTTCAAATTTAACTCAATATAAAGTTTAAGCTTACCGTGATGTACCCTGTGGTGACTTGGAGTATTTATTATATATTCGAGAGGACCGAGTGTATTTATGAACTGTAATATAAAGAAATTAACTGTAGCTGATATAAAAATAAGAAATCTGGACGAAAAATTGGAAGACAAATATTAATTTTGGAGTTTATAATTTGTCCTTTTCACAGCACGGCAGATTGGATCCTTTGTAGGTTCCTTCCTGCCATAATAAGGAGTGGATTGGTGTTATAAGACAATTCAACACGTATGGTCGAGCGGTTAAGATTGCAGCTACTGCTCTGGAGTTTTTCGGGATGGTGTATCCAGATGTGTCAGACCCTATTCTTCACCACCTGGCCAAATCCATAATGGCTTAAGTGTCCACATACCCACGAACCTATTTTTAGACTCGTAAAAATTCTCCAATTAGTCTGGAAACGGGGACCCAATTCTTGCATTCTGTGAAAACGGGTAAGATTAGCTATAATGTAATCTTAATCTTAAATGTTTTCGAATAGTCGAGAACCGTTATGTGTGAGTAGTGGAGATGGCTTTTGGAGATCTGTGACCCACACGCTTCAGTTGATTTTTCATAAGTAAAAGTGTACGAATAACAGAAAAAAGTAGAAAGTGAATAGTGAAGTGTGAAAAGTAAAAATAAAAAAAAAATGCCAAAGCATAAGAAAGAATTTTTGCTGTCTCGAATCATATCTCAAAGGCAAAAGATGGCGCGGAGAAATGAAACCGCGGAAGAAAGAGAAGTACATCTAACATTGCTACGAGAAAATTATCAACGAAACAGAAATACTCGGATAGAAGAGCAACTTGAAAATTATACGGAAACACATCGAATGAGAAAGATTATGTAGAGGAAGAGAAACAGTCTTTTATGTAAAAAAAACTATATTACAGATAAATGTACGAACAAATAAAAACCCAGAGAAGCGGGTACTTGCAGCTAGTTGTTAATTGTTATTCGAGTTATAATTTTAAAATCATAGTGTAAAACTTTGAAGTTTTAAGAATTATTCTTTTGCTATAAATTGATGTATATTTATTTGTATAAATATGTAAAATATGGCGAAAAAATATCGGAATAATAATTCAAAATGACAAATAACAAGATATTACCTCATTGTGAATCCAAAATTGATAGAGCAAGTTAAATTGAACGTGTACGGCGTATATTGGCGGAGGAATGAAGAGAGCAATGGGAATATATGATATCTGGAAGAGTAAATCGATATAAATAAAAAATTGTCATATTTATTTAAATAGCCTTGTTATATTTGGATTTAATTACAGTCGAGTCTCGATATACGTACACCTACCTCTAAAAATGGTAATAAATCGAGTGAGCCGCTAAAATGTAGCAGTTTCAAAGTAGGATCGTGTATAGAAATGAGGTCTGGGGTCTCGCTAAAGGAAAAAAAAGGGCCCACACTACCTTTCCGGCCCTATCAGAGGACTAGGTCGTTCTCAATTCAGAGATGAGGATAATGAAGAAATCGGGTCGTATTCTGGTCACTTCTCCGGTCTCTTTCAAGCCGGTCGCTGATTGGCTAATCCAAATGATTAGCCAATCAGCGACCGGCTTGTGAGAGACGAGAGACCAGAGACAGTGACCAGAATATAGCCCCAGATCGTGCGCTGATATTTTATTGTTCCTGTTAGTTCTCGTTCACTCCTATGTATTGTCACAATATCTCGGCACCAAAATAATTCCGCACGAATAATCAGTCCGTATGATCTCAGCCTTAGAGAATCTTCCAGCATCTATGGGTTATTTAATACCAGTAGCCCGGGATGCCCCCTAGTGGGAGTTCTTTACAAATTTCCATGAGGCACGGTTCCTTTGACTTTTTTGTTCCTGTCAATATGCTCTACAGCTCTGTTAAAGTCCCAATGGTAAGATTTACCCTCCGAATGAAGAGGTGGTGACCCCCCGGAAACTGTAGCCCCTGTGCGAACAATAAAGTCAAAGGAACCATATCCCTACTCGCGACCCTTCGCGAGATATAAACCCCTGAAATAATAAATTCCTATTACAAATATACTGAATTATTTATATCGTCATATTGACCAAATAATAATTTATTGGTCAAATGAATAATAATAATTTATATTGTTAATTTAAATAATAAAATTGTTAATTTGAATGTTTGAAATATGACACACGATAGGGGCGCCTCTAGTGTCCGTTATCACACCGTTACCAGGACAGACGGATACCCGTTGAATGGATTATATATATATATAGATTTATGTCGAAGATCCGTTCGTAAGTACGAGGAGGGTGCTATATCGAGGTTTGAGTGTATACCATGATTCTATAGCAAGGAGATCCAGTAGCGTAGCGTAGTGGGGGCAGCACTTTTTAGGGGGCGGCAAAATTTCACAATAAATAATAATAATATCTTGTAAGAATTTGAACCATTTTATTAGAACCAGCATGCACTGCAAATTATTCTTCGCATTGCAAAATGACATACGCATGCGACAGGAACTTCTGTTCGAACAAACTTCACCCGCCGTCCGGGTCGACGATTTTAAAAAAGTGGCAACACTAGCACGGAATTTTTCATTACTTATTCTATGACGAAACTAAATTTTAGTCTTTTAAATTGAGATACCTAAATAAGGGGGGCGAAATTTTCCTCCGCCCCGGGCGGCTGACACCCACACTACGCCACTGAGATCATTGCTGTTATGAACTGATAGATGAATTTTGGGCTTTCAAAGTTGTAACTTTTTTTAAAAAAATTAGAAATCCAAGCAATAAATAACAGTTTATTCTTTACTTTTACATCATTTACTGTATCCGTTACAGTCAATGATGTGAGTAAAGGAGATATTAAACGAAATAGATGCCAACACACACATAAACAAAGAAACAAACACATACACGCGCGTGCGGAATTTTTTCCGGTTTTTCTTTTACTTTTTCGGGTTTAGTGGGTCTCAGAGATTTACAAAAACCCAGAATACCGGAAAGTAAAAAGGAGGGATGTATTATATAATAGAGTATTATTGATAATGATAATGACCCTGTAAAATGAATATTACTATCTTTTGTCACGTTAAACGCTAAAATGTATAAAGCAGGGGTGTCCAACCTTTTAGTTTCTTTGGGCCGCATTGGAAGAAGTCAAGGAGTTTTGGGCCACAAGTATATATAATATATACTTGTGGCCCAATATACAAGTATACTAAAGGATTAACACATCTAGATTATAATAATAAGTACTAAATCTTTATCACGAAAAAGGATATTTTAAAAAATTACTTCTACAGACACTTTCAATTTTATTTAGAAATAGACAAATTCATTTACTATAAAAGAGACAAACGAAAATTTATTTGAAAAACACAAATATTTGTTTTATTTGGGTCTCTAATTAATAAAAAGCGACGAAACACCATTTTAAAGTGCATTTT
>NW_019388497.1:4729-7043 GCF_000671375.1 Centruroides sculpturatus
TTTACATCAAACAAAAAAAAGTAGCCACATTTGGCGCAATGTAGCCAAATCTTGCAACGTTGGAAAAAATAGTAAATAATACTGGAGTTGTGAATCAAAGGATTATAGACCCAAGTGCAGGGAAAGGAGAGAAAGGACAAAAGATAAAAAAGTGAGAAAGGTTGGAAAATTAAGGGTCAACAGAAGATCTATTTAACCTTTCTCACTACTACATCTTTTGTTTTTTCTCATCTTTCCCTCCTTTTCCCAAATTTGGGTCTATAATCCTTTGAGTCACAACTCCAGCTTTATTTAGTAATCCTTCCTCATTCACACATCTCAAAGTATTTGAAAATATTTCCTTTCCACTGAAAAAAAAAATATGAATAAAGGTTTACGACTTTGTGAAACTTTTTTTTTGAGTTTATGCCGTTGAAATAAATAAATAATAAAAAAATTAAAACATTTGTCGGTTTTGTTTACACGTTTATTGGGCCGCATTGGAACTTGCCTTGGGCCGCATGCGGCCCGCGGGCCGCGGGTTGGACACCCCTGGTATAAAGGTTAATTTTGATTTGTTAATGTTTTATACATTATAACAAAATCTTGCTTAACCACATCACGAAATCTTGTGGAACGGATTGCCTTAAAGCGGTGGATAAATTAAATTCTTCAGAACTGTGATGCGTTTGATGAACGGCCCACAAAAAATGTATTTCTAAAATTAAATTTAAGTACATTTGTAAATCAAGTAAAACCATAAAAATACAGGAACTGTTTAATTAATATCATATACCGGTAATCATTTTCTTAATTAGCAAGGCCTTTCACAATCGATTCTAACACCCTACACGCCCACCAGTAGCCGAATGGATGAAACTATTGAACATTGGGTTCGCGCCTGGTCACGTGGATTTTTCCGAGTTTTCTTTACCTTTGTAACACCTAAATAGGAGACAATTTCCCATAAAACGTCCTCCCGGGAGGCGTAACCAAATAAACCTATCTAAACACCCTGTACGAGATATTTGGTCCAAGTTTATGGATCCTCAAAATATATATCCAAATCATTCATTCTGTTTTATTTAAAAACTTTTAAATAAGAAAACAGCTGGGAAAAAATTGTATACATGTATTTGGGCCCTGAAAAATTAAACGGCCAGGGTGTATCTTGGTCTCGTAGGGCTGGATTTTAGTTAGTTACTAAACTTAACTATAGGATCTTGCATATCCTGTGTCGAAGTTCGTAGTAAACGTAATAGAGTTTAGGGAAAACGTACTGAACACTGATTTGAATGATATTTGAGTAGGATTTAATCATCCAGTTAGGATAACGCATTCGACCCGATATGTTTTACGGCGCATTGATGGTAGAGCGGCTTTAATACAGTTGAATTAGCCAGCCACGACACAGCCCTTTTCATTTAATACGGACTGTATCATTGGTTTCCTTATCCAGATGTATTGAAGCCGCTTTAACAATGCGCCCATTGACAGCAACACAAAGGGTACACTTTGTGTTGCTGTCAATGGAAATTAAACTATAAAAATAAAAATTATAGTTATTTCAATACAATTTTCAACTTTTAAAGAATTATATATTACATACTAAATGAAAAATTAGAATTTATGGAATAAATATATCATTTGTTGACTCTTCAATTAAATATTGTTTTTTTTACTATAATTTATTCATTTAAATAATAGAAAAACGGGTGTCCCATAAGTTTAGAACCACTGGAACTATGTTGATCCTGGTTTATTCTTTTACGGATACAGCGTGGAACTAAGTAAGAAGGAAAAAATTTAAGTTATTTTGATGGAGGACCCGCAGTCAGAGAAGAGTTTAACATGCGTGCTAAGGCTGCGTGTTAAACTGCAAATTGTAGGCTAAATGTAAGTTTATAAGGGCGCTCACACGCAAGGGATTTATATAGACTGCAACTGAGGGCCTTACTTTACAATTCTGTATTTCAGGTATAGGGCCTCACATTTTTACGTATCATTACTTGGTTCCAGAAAAGCCCTATTACATGCAGGGGCGGACTGGCCCTAAAATTTTTGTGTGGAAAACTTATTCCCAGCGCAGCCCACAAATAAAAAAATGTATTTTTTCTATTTATATTTAAATATATTCAAAATACAACATTGACAAAAATTACAATGAGCACAAGTCTATATTCTACAATATTAATTTTTTATTTAGAAGTTTGCTTTGTTGAGCAATAATATTAATGACATCATCAGAATGCATTTCGTTTAAAAATCCTTCTCCACTAACATTAACACGAAGGCTTCTAGATTTTCTTGCGAGATACTTATAAGTATCTTAGCC
>NW_019388498.1:0-6870 GCF_000671375.1 Centruroides sculpturatus
GCTTATTAAATATTTTCTTTTAAATTTGCATTTTATATAATGAATTTTGTTGATTTAACAAAATGAAATTGGTCAGAGAATTTTAAGAAATATTGCTATACTGTACAGTACACATTCCATGCTGTATACAATAAACAAATTCAAAATTGTTATGGGATTCAAGAGATTTCAAAATATTTTATACAAGATTTTTAAATGCTACCATAAATCTATATTGCTACAGATTTAATGTAGCCAATCTTTTTTGATTATTAGAAGGATACAGAACCTGATATAATGACCTAGAAAAGTTGATTCTTACCTCAAGTAAGTAAACAGAAAAAAATACTTCTTAAAGAACATTAAGTAGAGTTATTTTAAGTTTTCATTTCAGCCAAAAATTGGGCTACAGTTAAAATAATTATAGCCTATATATCCACCCATCTTGTTGTCTGACTAATAGAATATTGGGCTTTGGTTGTTTATATCAGTTTTTGTTTTGAAATGCATTTAAAATTTTTACATTACTATAAAGAGCAGAAATCTTAATTGGTGAGATATACTAATGACTTTACAGATTTATAGTCCAAACGTTCTTTGAAATAACCTTCATCATAATCATCATCAACCCTGAGCTCATTGTCCGTTGGTGTCTGATGTCTTTTCCACTATTTTCTTCCATTTCTCTCTATTCATTGCCGATTTTCTGAATTCTCGTACATTCACTCCACACCACTTCACATTATCAATCCATTCTCTATATGGTCTGTCTCTTTTGTTGGATCCATCCATAATACCATAGACTAAAGTCTTAATTTTTCTGTTTTCATTCATTCTTGTGATGTGTCCAAACAGTTGAAGTTTTCATTGTATAATTTTTTGTAAGAGATTCTTTTTCATATATATCTTATTATAAAATTCTTAATTTGTGGCTTTCTGCACCCATCCTATTTTTAAGATCTTTCTGTGTCTTTCAAATGCTAATATTTTTTTTTCCATATCTTTTGTTATTACCCATGTCTCACAGCCATACTAATTGCTTTACTTTTCCAGATTTTGTCCATTGCTTTCATATTTGTTTTTGCCTTGGCTATTCTAATATCTATTTCTCTTTTGCAATCTAAATTATAGGTTAGTTTGTTTCATAAATATGTAAAGCTCTTTACATTTTCAATTTCTTTCCCATCTACTTGGATGTTTCTTGTCATGTTGTTATCACCAAATATCATTGTCTTACTTTTTTGCTATTGATAGTCAGTCCATATCTTTTTCCTTCGTTATCAAGCAGATGTAATGTTTTCTCTAGTTGTTCTTCACTTTCTTCAATGATAACTATGTCATCTGCAAATCTCAGGTTTATGAATTTTACACCATGAACTGATGTTCCCTGCATCTCTTGTGTGAAATTCGAGATTTATATAAGGTAATAAAAGCATTTAATCCTTTAAATTTTTAATAAATTCCTTTAACTAGAAGTTGCACCTGCAAAAAACGAAATTTGAGGTGCATGAGAAAATTATAACTCAAAATTATTTAACTATAAACATTCGCACAATCAAGCCATGAATAGTTGACAAGGATTGACAAAATGCATCATATTGTTGTCATTATAACACCAACTTTAACCCCACACCTGCGAAAACAATTGGTCACCTGACGAATTTTCCCACCAAAAATGTATAAAAGCCATCCTCCTTCCCCTCTCGGGGGAGTCACCGATTGAACAGCCAAGAAGGACCTTCACTTCCCGTTGACCTGCTGAACGACACTGATTAGAAGACCTATTGCCAACTCACACCACCTTTTCGAAATAAGCAGAAGTATCCATCCGATACTATCACAGAGGTATGAAATATTATTGTAAACTCCCTCTCTCATCTGCGAAGTTTTGTAAAATTTTTATTTAGTAAGTGCATTAAATAAACCGTTGTTTGTTTTTAAATGGTATCGTTACTCGACTTTGCTCATGCCTTTTTGTCGACCCCTCCGACTCTCCTCTACTCGCGTAACCGAACGTTACTACCATTCCTGACAAGAAAAGTAGGTCACCGACCCGTGGCCGGAAGGAGCGGACTCCTATTACATCCCGGTGGCTCACACTTGCATCATCTTATCCATGACACTTTCTAAAAGACTTATGAAATAACCTTGCTTAACATTAAAAACTATGCAATATACAAGATAATCAAAACTTGTATATCTGTTAAAATATATAAATGTAATCAAGCCAATGATATTAATGATTCTGATATATTCTTACAATGAATATAATATTTATGTTAACAATTTAGTGCAAGAAACTATACGAGATTAACAAGTAAGAAGAAGAGTGCAGAGTAAGTGCAATGAAACTTCAATAGAATTTCAAAAAAGTATAAATTAATATTTGATGACTATTTTGGAGAAATGAACAAAGCCTATCTTTATAAATACAACTGCTCTACAGTTGAAAATAATCTATATTACATAGGTCACTCAATATACCAGTTTCCCTGGTCTGTAAATGTAGAAAACATTAATAGTACTAATGATACTTAGATAGTTATATAGCCTCATCTTTCCCACTTAATTACACATACTGCAGCTCTGGCAGAAACCCATATGCATGCACAAATGCAAAATAAATGGAAGGCAACTGGAAAAACTGCCTTTTTTTGTGTTTAAAATAAATCTACACAATTTTCTTTTGTAACTGTTGAGTCTGACTAGGAGTCTATCACATCCCTATATGAATTGGCACTTCCCTTCTGTTCGCGACTTCAGAGAACAACTCAGTAACTTCAAAAATGTTACTAAATGTTTCAGCTGATGAAAGTGGTATATTGTAAGAATGTTATGAAAAAAGCAGTCTGAGTGGCATAAGTGATTCAAGGGCAAGATAATGTGAATGCTGATGCCAAAAATAGACTGCCAAAAACATGAAGGATAGACACAAATGTGGAAAGAGTAAAGGCTTTGGTGAAGCCAGACAAATGATTAAGTATGTGATTAATGACAAAGGAATTACAAATGGACAGAGAAACAGTATGACAGATTTTAATAGAGAACTTTGGAATGCAAAAAAATGCTGTACAAAGTTTGTACTTCAAATCTTGACAGATAAACAGAAGTAGCAATAACTGTTGAAATTGAAACTGAACTTTCTGCAAATGGACAATATTTAACAGGGTTATTACAAATGACAAAAAAAAATGGCATTTCCAGTATAACTTTGAAACAAAATGACAAAGCATGCAGTAAAAAAACTATAGCTGAAAAAACATGTCGAGTTTATACAGACAGTTCATGATAATGATTATGTATTTCTTTGATTACAAATGAATAGTCGATCAAAAATTTATTGAATATATGGTTAATCAATGTTGCTATAGGGTTGGCAAATAAGTGATTGCGGATTTTGTCAATAGGTGGCCTTAGCACATTTTTTTGCTTTGTCATCGTGTTCAAAGCATTTAACCTATATTGTTTTCTTGTTGTTTGGACTTCCACCTTTAATTTAGTAAAAAAATTGTATCGATTAGTTATTTAGTTTCGTTTTTATCCCAATTTAAAAATGGAAGAACAAGACATGCATTTCAGACATATTTTATTGTATTATTTCCAAAAAGGCAAGAACGCATCACAAGCACACAAGAAGTTATGTGCCGTATATGGGAATGAAGCCTTGAAAGAAAGGCAGTGTCAAAATTGGTTTGCCAAATTTCATTCTGGTGATTTTTCACTGAAAAATGCTCAACGATCTGACCGTCCAGTTGAAGTTGACGAGACCCATATCAAGGCCATTATCAATTCTGGTCGTCATAGCACAACGCATGAGATTGCACAGAAGCTCAATGTATCACATACATGCATTCAAAAAAAATAAAACAGCTGGCTATGTCAAGAAACTGGATTTATGGGTCCCTCATCAGCTTAAGGAAATTCATTTGACGCAATGCATTAGCATCTGCGATTCACTTCTTAAATGCAACAAGATTGATCCATTTCTGAAATGACTGATTACTGGTGACGAAAAGTGGATAGTTTATAGCAACGTTAATCAGAAAAGATCGTGGGTGATGCAAGATAAACCAGCCCAGATGACACCAAAAGCTGAAATTCACAAAAAAAAAAAAAAAGATTATGCTGTCAGTTTGGTGGGATTATAAAGGAATTCTGTACTTTGAACTTTTACCAAAAAACCAAACGATTAATTCAAATGTGTACGTTCAACAACACGCCAAACTAAGCGATGCAGTTCAAGAAAAGCGGCCAGAATTAGCAAATCGTAAGGGTGTTGTTTTCCAGTATGATAATGCAAAGCCCCACACATCTTTGGTCACTCGCCAAAAATTATTGGAGCTAGGTTGGGATGTGTTGTCACATCCACCATATAGCCCTGACCTTGCGCCTTCAGATTACCATTTATTTCATTCCATGCAGAACTNTGCAGGGCTGTGGAGTCGGAGTCGGAGTTGTCAAAAAATCCGCCGACTCCGACTCCCTTTTACTTACCAACTTGTTATGTATATGAAAAATGAGTCGGAGTCGGATGGTAAGGAAAAGTCGGAATCGGAGTCGGTAGATTTTTACGCGACTCCACAGCCCTGGTCATATGTCTTAATGAATATTTTACTCGTTATTAGCGTTCAAAATTTTAAAAATAAAAAGTAAAACCCGTCTCTACCCTCAAAGTAAGTTTTTTGTCATTTGCCTAAGATGTTAGAATGTGTATGGGGACATGATTTAGTTCAACCACATTGACGCTTAATAACTAACTCCTGTGTTAAACCATCTGACTCCGATTCTAACCACTCTGACCACAGAAATTATTAGGCTTCAAACAGGGTGAACAAAATCATGCTCCCCAACACAGTCTAACATCCACACATATAGAAAAAAACCTCGAATCTTTTGCATATCTCGAAATTTCAAGGTGTCCAGAGTCCAAAAACGTAAAAATTTGGAAAGTGTCATTTTTTGACCGAGCGTTACACTTTCCCTCTGTTATATATAACAGCCAGAAAAGTAAAAATTATCGAATACATATTTATATATTGACTGTGTCATTACTTAGAGAGTCTTTTAGGTTTAGAATTAAAAAAAAAAAAAAAAAAACAAACTTTTGTTGGTAAAGAACAGAGACTTTCTTTTTGGAAAAATTGTACAAAAAAGATCTCATGTGGTGTTACTACATCATGTTTTATATTATTGTATTTGTTTTCTCTCTCCCTTCCTGTATATATATATATATATATATATATATATGTGAGATCCAGAATTTTATTAAGCTAAACATTTAATTATTTTACTTCTGTTTATATAAATGGATTGGAAGAAAAAAACGATCTTAGCTGGGAATATATAAACCCTCCTCTCATAACTGTCAACATTCTATTGTTCTCACATAGCTTGCAGCTCAACTTGCACAAAACTTTATAGTTAGCATCCAAATTTTGTCACTTGTTTAGGTCCCTGGAACACCTATAACCTTTATCTCATATAACAACCGATCACATAACCGATTTTCCCAGCAAAAAGCTATAAAAGATGTTTCCTACCCCCTCTCGGGGGAGTCTCTTAAATTAAAGAAAGCCGGATCAATGACATCGAGTCGAATCTCCGAACCCGCCGAAATTCCAATCCTCTAACATCGATATCTGTTCGTTGCCAGAGTTGCGAACCTTTATATTTGTGCTCATTTGGATTACCCTAAAGACACCTCTTATTGGATATTTATGTGCCTAGTTGGACTTAATCATCAAAGAAATCTACACAGAACCCTAGAGGTATGAAAAAGCATGTAAACTGTCTCTCAAGCTGTTAGGCGGTTTAGAGTCAAGATTATTATCTGTAGTTTTATCAATTTAGTCTATTTTAATAAATTCTTGTTTTATTTGTTAAAATGGTAGACTCCGTTACTCGTATACGGCCTTCACCTTATCGTCAACCCCAAATACTCTCCCTCCATTTGACCAACATTTGAGAGTCCCAACCCTCAGGACCAGCAATCGTAATTTAGCCATCTTGACAAGTGAGCAGATTTAATGACCTGTTGCCGAACAGAGAAGTGCAACCGTTACCGACGGTTCACACACACACACATACATACATATATATATATATATTTTTTTTAAATTCTTTTCCTGGTTCGTTTTATATACTTCTCCATTCCAACCACCAGTCAGTAGTAGTGTTGTAACGAATAGTATATTCGGCCTCAGGTCGAATACCGAATATTCGGCCAGGAGCGTGGCCAAATAGCCGAATATTCAGCCAAATTATTCGGCTTGATTAACGCACTTACGAAAATTGGCGCGCAAACGGCATTATGGCAAGGACCCTGCTCTCTATTGGCCCGCTGTCACTACGCTTCGCCAATCGCGTTAATTCTTGACAGTTGTAGCGGACAGACAAGAGCATCATGGAAGTATGTGATAAATGATGATATCAAATGTGGATAACAATGAAATCACCTACATGTGTAAATAACGGAAAAAGAACAGAGAAGGACCGCGAAGTGAAGATGTGAAAATAAATAAGAAATTGAGTTGATAACATAATCGAACAAGTCAAGGCAGCTTATTTGCACAAAATTCGCACCCGTCAATGCCAAACAATTGTTGTCATAGACTTCGGAAAGCCAAATGCTTGTAATGAAAATCACTTAGCGTGCACGGGCAAAAGCCTGGTGCCATTCGGGCTATCAAGCTGTCTCGAATCTGTGAAATCATAACTGTGACTTATATCGACGTCCTATCTGTCTCTTTTCTCCGTTATCACCAGGCTGTCACGTAATTGTAAAATGGGAACTCTATGACGGAAAAGTGACGAATCGAAAAGTATCGTGAGCGCGTATTATCATGTATGCACAGGCATACGTGGATTAGAGCGATAGATGAAAGAGAAAGG
>NW_019388499.1:0-6754 GCF_000671375.1 Centruroides sculpturatus
GCTCTAGAGGTATTGAGTAAATGAGATGGACTTAAGTTCGTTATCTTATACAGTTGTATTAAAGTAACTTTACCAGACAACACATCCATTGACAGAAGTTCAACTTGAACCTGAGAAATTTTCGGGGATGTATGACCAGGATATGTCGCGTCTCGTATTTCACCATCCGAACAGCCTTATTCGGAGAGTGGCAAACTCATAATATGTTTGCAAAATTCACTATCATTAACTGATTATTATTAAGATGTAGACTAAAGCAGTCAAATTTTATAATACAGCATTTGAAAAACATGCAAAGGTGTGTGTAGATCTCAAATCAAGTGATTTTGCTATCAGAATGAAACAAATTAATATTGCAATAATGGTTGAGCATCACTAACAACAACAGTCTCCAACAATTTGGGCAACTGACACTTTATGAAAGATTTAAGGGCTGTAAAAACATTTTTGACAGGATCAAGGAAAGGAGTATGAGGAAGGAATTTGATATTGTGATTGGATGAAGGATCATTAACATGAATGTGTGGCTGGACATTGTATAAAGTTAAAAATGCTTCATTGACAATTGCTGAAAGGATGGCAAGGAAATCCTAAACAATTTCTGTTGTCATTCTATCTGCAGATATTTCATAACAAACATCCTGTCATATTTAATATTGTGACAATAATTGTAACAATAAGACATTGCTGCCCAGTATGATTCTTGTGCACTTTATTTCCTTTTTCTGACCATCCACATCTTTGTTATGTATTCAAATTAAATCCAATTTCATTTACATAAATCATGCAGGGGAAAGATAGCAAATGTGGTCCACCGGCGGACTGCAAGCAACTTTTGGAGTGACTCTGCCTGTAATATTTCAAATTTGGTGATGCTCTTTTTTTTCTATTTGCTGGTTTTTCAGAATCTGCATAAATTTGCATTATTTCACATTATAATAATATTTTATTATTATAAAATATCAAAATGCAAGAAACAGCAAATATAAACACATTATTTGTAATTATTATATAGCTTTCATGGGGTAGAATGTTCCTTTAATAATAAAAAGCAGCCTTAACAGTTATATTTTATTTTTTTTTTATTAGTAAATGTAACATTAATTTATAGGGATAGAAACTGCTACAGACCCCTAAGTTATTTTTGGGCCCAGGGAAAATCCTCAGAATACCATGTATGTATATACATACATACTGTATATAACAGGAGTGGACAAGCCTTGTCACAATAGAAGCCATATGCTGCCTATCTGAAATATACAAGGACTAATTCTCTGTTGGAATGGCTATTGGAGATCCACATCATCTATTTATATCACATATAGTTAAAATATACTTATCACTGTTACTTTACTGGTACTTATGACCGACTAAGTAAACAATCATTTATTTGACCCTTTCAACCTTATGAATATATCCTAAGCTTTCAGTTACCTTTCAAGATTAAGCTGCAAATTACACTTACAATCCCTGCAAGACCTCAGAAAAAGTTATTAGTCGGCCCCAAAATATTTACAATACCAGCAATGCAGAGACCAGTATTTGCCAATGCCTTTTATTATTGCCAGTACCTGGTACCAGAAATGATAAAGGACAAAGAATCAGTATAAATTTAATTAAAATATTTCCCATATCAAATTTTCTTAGAAATTTGAAAATGTGGGTCCCTCCAAGGGCGTCAGAGCCCAAATCAGTCTGAGGCCCGAAACACCGACATCTGAACTCCCCCCAAATCCCTGAGTATATTACACTATTTAATAGTCAGAAAACTTACAAAAATATTACACATGTGTAAGTAGTAAGTACCTAGTTTATAAAAAGAAATTGTACATGTGTATGGGAGCCACAATACGGATCTAGAAGAGTCGCACGTTGCCGGCGAGCAAGCTTGGCCATTGTGGATGCATGATGTACAGCACAGTACACTTGTATATTATTGAGCTGCAATTTTCAGACCTATAAATTCTTCTTTAATCTTGAGAATGGAGTTAAACAGATGAAAGTCGAGACCAGATATGGACAGAATAGGGACAGGAGGCCTCGATTAATTGCCGTGATTTCAATTTGAAAAATTTCCTCAGAACAGAGTCAGACAACTGGCATGACTCTATTGTTAAGCAGAAAAGTATGATGTACAGGGGCAAGACACTACTTAAATTCAGAGCAAGTATTTATTGTGACATCATCACATTGCACTTACGTTTAGTAGTGTCTTGCCCTGTACATCACACTTTTCCTGTTGACACTGAAGTCATGCCAGTCACATATGTAAGTTCAGGAGAAAATTTTTAAATTGGAATAACATGATTTCTGTCCTAAAACTGGAGTTCGTATATAGTTAATCGAGGCCTCATGCCCCTAAGCTTTCTATATTCGGTCTCGACCTTCATCTATCTAACTCTATTCTTAAGATTAAGAAAGGTCAGACACACAGACTTGCGAGATGACGGTGGAATTTGTCTACAATTTTTTTCAGCCAGGACGATGTCACAATGAATAATTGTACAAAAACTATTGTATATAACAAGTATAAATCATATATATATACTGTAATAGTGGTAATATAAACTTAGCACAGTAGAAGTTACTTTTAGGTAAATGATGTATATATACACATATATGTGAAGTAACTAAAAGTAACTCCTACTCAATTGATCAATTACAAAGACAAGAATTTTACTTATAGAAAAAAGAAAAAGATAATTAATTTCTCTAGAATACTTACACTTTTAAAGGCAGAATAGGATAGGAATTCTTTTATATTTTTCTATATTCTTAGAAAAAAAATGAGGTCAAAACTGTTCTAATGCACTACGTCACACGAGACATTTAAAATGGATAAAATCGATCAATTACACGCATGCTCCCTTCGTGTTTACATTTCTTAAAATCGTTTTAAAGTTAATTATTTTTAAATATAAATAATTAGATGAGAAAAGAATTAAATAAT
Source organism: Centruroides sculpturatus (assembly GCF_000671375.1). Lineage (NCBI taxonomy): Eukaryota > Metazoa > Arthropoda > Arachnida > Scorpiones > Buthidae > Centruroides > Centruroides sculpturatus. The sequence goes on from NW_019388499.1 coordinate 2,951, forward strand.
AAAACAAGTTCGACAAACTTAATTTATTTTAAAAATTCAAACGTATGACGTAATTTTGTTTGTCGTCTACCACAATCGTCATTATGTTAGTGTTGCCAGTTTTGAACTTCGTAAATTGGAAATAATATATTAAAATAGAATAGAATTTTTTTTAATATAAATCAAATTTATTCGTTTTACCAAATTTTGAATTTTTCGACAATTTTAATCTTTCGTTTTTAAAATATACGGGGGCCCACCAGTGGCCAAGCGGTTCCGTTCCCTCAACACTGGGAGTTCGGTCGTGGGTTCTCGCCTCGCCAGTACGGGCTGGCCACATGGAGATGTCCTGGTTTTCTCTCCTAAATACGCCTAACGCCTAAATAGAATGTAGTTGTGAATTAATAACAGGATACATTGCTTTTATATAATAAAAAGTTATTTTTAAGTGTCATTAATTGTTTGTCTTACTTGTTAGTAGAGCTGTAATACAGTGGTAGTGCTTATAACAAGTAACCAACAAATTAGAATATACTACATAGAGTGGCTGAAGCGACGCCATGTTTGAGGAAAATTGAATACACGTCCGCCATTTTCTTTTTAGTCAAGGAAGCGTGGTATTTGTGTTGTGTAAAGACAACGNGCCACAGCCACTCTATGTAGTATATTCTAGCTCGTTACTCAAAACTAAGGCTGCCACTTGTAGTGTAAGTAGGATTGCCAGTTACACTACTTAAATTAACAAGCAAGTAGTATAAAAAATTTATTTTGGCATCAGTAAGTAGAGAGGCGCAAACTCACGAACACCAGTATTCAGTGGTTATCCACTTTGCTACTGGTGGTTCCCGACGATTAGTTGGAGTTAAGATAATACACGCAAAAGTGTAGTCTCAAAATACATATTTGCCACAAAATAACACATAAAACAATGTATTTATTCATTTTTTACACAAATATTACATCGATCCATAAGTGTTATTTATTAATAAGTTTTTGACACAACTTTTCATTTTAGGTGTATTTTGTAATTCAAGAAGGCCGGAGAAAGCGGAATCGAACGCACTTATGATCTGTAATTAAAATAAAAATATTAAAAATAAATTTTAGAGGAATTATCTACAGTTTTTAACTGATTTATTGTAATTATAACGTGAAAAAAACTGTACCCTGATGATAAAATGCTTCTTAATATAAAACAATCCTCCAACAGATAAACCTATGGGATATCTGCCAAATCTCTTCATGAAATTTAGTATCTGATTTAAAAATCATTAATTATTAATTAAACATGTTAAAATTAACTTAATTCAATAGAAGAGAGGGTGCTTCTAACAATTAAGTGGCAAAAAGTTCAGTAATCTGCTTTCTGTCTTCGTTGGGTGTAAAATAACTAGGCGTTAGAAATCGCTATAATTTTTGTAATAATAACTCAGTCGTGATGAAATTTATGTGTACATGTACAATGATTAATGGATTTATATAATATTTTATCTGTATGGACAGTGAGAGAGGGCGGCTTCATGCATAGTGGAAAAAATGATGGGCGACCGCTTGTCGGTTCAAGAGCGAGCGCATATTGCTACACACTATGGGGTGTGTAAATCAGTGTTGCTGTGTAGAAATGATGGCGTACGGTAAATGGACGTCATGCCACAAACCGTCCGGAAACAATCAAGAATTGTCATTCGAAGCTAAAATAACCATAGATTGTAGACGCTCAGACAAGTAGCCGTCATCCACATCACAACATGAGAAAAACTTGTTGTTGGTGAACGGCGCCGGTGCCTACATTAAATTTTAAGGTATACATCCGTATTTCCATTTAACAATGTACACATGAAATAAGTTTCATTACCTTTACTTCACAATTATAAAAATTATAATGACTTTTCAATGCCTAGTTACTTTCCGCCAAACCTGTAAAAACACCCAATATTACCTTCAATTTCTCTTTCAATGTTCCATCGATTGAAGACAATATGTTTACTTGTATAAAATTTCCATAAAGCTGTAACATACCAAAAGTTAATTATGTAAGATGCAAATAATAAAAGATATAGCATGAAATTTTACCTTTGCAATCAAACGGGAAGAAGCGTATGCTGAAGAAATGACAAGTAAAAAATAAAATATACACGTTGTCAACATAAAAATCTTCCATGACATATCTGAAAATAAGATTACGTATACAAAAAAAGAAATTATGTATATAACAAAAGCATAAAACAGAGGTAAAGAAATTTCTGCAACATGATTTATGTGCCAAAAACAATCTAAGATTTCAGTATGTTTAGGTATTACATTTTCAAGTAGCATATGTATGCTTCTAAAATGATTAGTAATATCACTAACAATTTCACATAAGCAATTTAATCTTATATAAAGTATTATTCCAAGATAAATTACTTGAATTGCCATGATGAATATTATTACAAATGATAGAATTACTTTCCAGCTCAAGAAAACAGTGCAGAATGATGCTTCAATGTTGGATCCATTGATATTCAGAATAGGAAAAAGAAATATTTCAGCAAATAAATTGGTAATGCAAACACTAACAATAAATATAAAGCAAAGTATTATAGAAATTATTTCAGATTTTTTCATGAAATCTATTTCTTGTATATAATCACTGCTCTTTTTATAAGAGAAATCAATTTTTTTCCTCTTGAAGATGCTGAACTGAGTAGCAATGTGTGTATAAAATAACATAAACACATATCTAAGATGGTTCAATTCGTTTCCAAATAGAAGCATCCAATCCTTACAAATTACATCTACTTCTATGGCATCTAGCGTGGATCTTACAACAGCAAACCACCAAAATATTTCCATAAAATCTAAGTAAATCTTATAGAATTTTGGTAAAATTTGTCCAAATCTTCCTCCTTGTATTGAATTTCTTATACAGTTACAATCAGAGATAATATTAAATCCAAAAATTTTGCAAGCTTGTAGATATGGAGAGAGCAGGCATGCAGGGCATCCATTGTATATATGAATATCCATCTTTATCATAGAATTATTCGTGTAAAATATATTTTAAATTACAATAGACCCATATAAGATTTATTAAAATATCAGTTCAGATTCTTCAGACTGCTTCAAAGGAAGGTATAATAAGCTCCTAAAATAAAAGAGATGCTGCAAAGCGTGTAATGAAGATCACAATAAAGAAGGTTGTTCGTCTAATTTCCTGTTACATAAGGCGCAATAAAGGAAAGAATGTTAATGTTGTAAACAATAAATGAAGGCTACCACAATCGTCATTATGTTAGTGTTGCCAGTTTTGAACTTCGTAAATTGGAAATAATATATTAAAATAGAATAGAATTTTTTTTAATATAAATCAAATTTATTCGTTTTACCAAATTTTGAATTTTTCGACAATTTTAATCTTTCGTTTTTAAAATATACGGGGGCCCACCAGTGGCCAAGCGGTTCCGTTCCCTCAACACTGGGAGTTCGGTCGTGGGTTCTCGCCTCGCCAGTACGGGCTGGCCACATGGAGATGTCCTGGTTTTCTCTCCTAAATACGCCTAACGCCTAAATAGAATGTAGTTGTGAATTAATAACAGGATACATTGCTTTTATATAATAAAAAGTTATTTTTAAGTGTCATTAATTGTTTGTCTTACTTGTTAGTAGAGCTGTAATACAGTGGTAGTGCTTATAACAAGTAACCAACAAATTAGAATATACTACATAGAGTGGCTGAAGCGACGCCATGTTTGAGGAAAATTGAATACACGTCCGCCATTTTCTTTTTAGTCAAGGAAGCGTGGTATTTGTGTTGTGTAAAGACAACGAGCTGTAATATTCTAA
>NW_019388500.1:0-6728 GCF_000671375.1 Centruroides sculpturatus
AGCTTATTTGTACATTTCTCTATTGTTATTATCTCTAAAACTGTAAAAATCATTTCAAATTTTAGTTTAATTTTTGTCTATTTCAAAATGTAACTTAATTTTTATTGCAAGCGTGTAATGTACAAGTAACATGTGTTCGAAATAGAACGAACTACTTAATAAATGGATTATTTTTAGACGAAATAAATAGAGTTTATATATTGTAGCATACAATAGCCCCAGTACTTCGTTAATTTTCTTATTTATAAATATATACATCATAACGTAATATACTCTATATAATAACGAGTTACGCAATTAAATTTAATTATTTATTTGATAAATTAATGCCATCATTTGTAAAAGTGCGATAAAGTATCATGAGAGGTCTAAATTGTTCACACTATACTTAAACAATGTAATTTTAATTATTTTTATCTGCGTAACATTTCTTAATCTTGCTATTGACTATGTAGGCTACATTTTTAATACTTTTACCATAGAGTAAGGATATTTGGAGGTTTTTACACACCAACTGGACGTGTACAATTCACAAATAACGCATTAATGTTCGTTCTGCGTTTAAATTACAACCATTTTTCTCGCGTTACATCCGTTAGACGATAGTAGATAGGAAATACGTGCTACCATTTACATGTGAATGGATTCTTATTCTGGATTCTAAAGGAACATCACTTTAAATCTTAAAGTGAATTATTTTAGGAAATTAAAGGAAGCGAATCTTTTATTACTTTAGCATTACTCATAACATAAATTTAATTCGTCATTATAAAATAAATTGCATTGATGAGACGTAAATATAACAAGGGGATGGTGGTGAAGTGTATTAAATCTCGGTCGATTCCAATTTCATTCGAGTCAAGCAAAGTTGACGTCAATAGGACATCATAATTAATTCATTCATGCTTTGGAATGCTGCTGGATATCCCAGATAATTTCTAATTCCATTAAACAATATTTTCCACCCCGATAGAATCTATTAGAATTTTCATAGAAAAGTTCGCCAAGTTAACCGCCATATAAATATTAATAAGGAATTAATAATTATTGGTTGCTTAATATTGGAATTTCTATTATGATTTTCCATGATTGGAACGAGTGATGAATTTTTTATGAAAGTGAATGGAAATTTTTATTTTATTATCATTATTGTGCTGGTTCTGGAAGCTCGTATCTTACTAGTTTGTAGGGAGGGATATCCTTTGTGGGACAGGGGATATGGGATGTTCTTTACACGCATTTTTACGAGCTTTATACTCCAAAAATGGCGCCCGTTTTTGGAGTATAAAGCTCGTAAAAATGCCCCTCTCCTCAAGAGGAGACATTCTTTCTGTATAGACTATGTAAGAAACAAGCTTAGGACATCTTTCCAAAGATGCCCTTTGAGGTGTGATGCTTCTTTTGTGTGTATATAAGTAATGCTAATAAGGGATCCATAGGAATGATACTGTTTACTCTTCCTATTCTTTATACATACAGACATTCATACGTAGTAGTAGTAAGAGATGCCTTTTATGCTTTTTTAAATTACATATTGCAAGAAATCTTGCAGAGGTATAATGCCTGTATATAATATACGAAGAATGCATACAAGAAATGCCCTCGTAGGGGAGTGACTTTTCTGAATTTGCATGAAGAATGCTCCATTATTATGTACAGTACATGAAAATCTCGCCAACTTCTCTGCTGGAGCATCTCATCCTCATTTGACTTCTACGTCAAGCAGCTGTTATGAATTGTAAATTTTATGTATTGTTATTTTCGTTCAATTTTTTTATTTTTTCAGTTTCAAGTCAGATGTTCTGAATCAATTTCTAAGTCATTTATTGTTTTATATTTGTACATTTACTTGTAATGTACACGAAGCATCTGTTTAAATAAAAAAAAATATATAACGATGATAAGAATAATTGTTTAACCGAACTTCAAAATATATTTTCATTGTTTCCCTTCAAAAACAAACATACAGAAGATAGAAAAATGTAAGAATGAAGCAATAACATGATTTTTTACATCAAATGTTAATTTATTTTATGAAGCATATTTACTGCATTCGATTTTAGTAATTCACTCGCGATATAACGCAATTTTTCAAACACAATGTACGTTTATTTAGGATTAACGTTTTATTTTCTACATGCCTTACCGTAATTCTGTATAATTTTCTCAATATTCGAGGCGACCCAAAAGTCAGTTAACCGTCGCAAAGACAAAATCTCTGGCTTATTCAAATATATAATGATATTCTGTAATGTATTTCCAATTTATATTTACGAACGAAGTGCATATAAGAAAGTACGGTTAACTGACTTTTTGACCACCCTTTGTGAATTTTACTGTCATTATTAATGAAAAATACTTAAATTTCTCATATTTTTCGTCTCTAAGGATAAATTTTTGCACTCGTTGCTACTATAATCGCGTATAAAAAGTATCAGATTTACACTTTATATAATTTTCTAGCGATACAAAGTTTAAAAATTTATATTTCAGAATAAAATTTGATTATTTTAAAGATTATATAATTTAAAATTTTATTTTATTTTTACTTTAATAATTTATTTAACGATCTTACTCTTTACTAAACTTTATCAGACTTAAATCATTTTTCTATAATTTCTAATGTCGAGTGCCTCGGGGATTCGTTATACTTTCCAATAAATATATAGGTAAAATATATTTATATATAATATCCATTTGTTTATTTCTTAGAATTCAAGTTGTAAATTTGTTGTTAAGAAAATTTGAGCCTTGACAAAATTACCTGAATGCCTCAGGGATGATTTTTTCCCCTCTCCTCAAGGAAATTTCTGTTTTACTTCTTGATAAAATTGTCGAATTTTTATTTATTCTTTATTCTTATCTTTTATGTCAACTTTACGTGTTGCTTGATTTTTCATTGTTGTTGTTATTTTTTATATTTTTATTCCTAGAAATTTGATTATTAATACGGAAATTTTCGTATGTTTATGCCATTATTTAAAATTTATTACCTGTTATATTTGTATTGTTACGTAAATTTTTAAATAATACTTCTATTTTAGATGTCGTTAAGAGTGTATACGTAAGTTTTGTGTCCGCTCACGTAAAATAGAGAAATTATTACGTACTATAAACGTATAATATATTGGTATGTGTTGTTACGTACTATAAGGGTCATAGATACATAAATAATTTTAAATTTTACATATATAACATAATTTATATATCGTTATATATTCTACTGTAGTGTTATAAACGTAACAATTTTTAAAATTAATCAAACACAGAATTGTTACGTTCATATTTTCATGCAATACTGTTACGCGTATACTGTACTTCTGTAATAATGATGATGATAATTCGTAGCAATTATATTTACGTATAATAAATGTTATTATTGTTATCTTTACATAACAATGGTTAATTTGATATTATTGTTACGTTAAACAATTAATACTTAATTACTCTACACTATATAAGTATTATCGTATAATATTATGCAGTTTATATTAATGGCTCTGTTACATTTATACAATTTGTGATAAATAATTCGGCTGAGTCGCAATTGTTACGTATACATTAATCGTTACGTAAAATCCAAATAAGCATTGTTACTTAAATACTCGAAAAAGAATTCAAAGTATTGTTACATAAAGAAAATACAATTTAAACAAGGAAATAGATGAGTTATTTGGGTTTGTAACATATAGAAGAGGCTTAAGATAATGTAACATCTGGAACTAGCTTCTCAAACAATAGATTGCGAACCCCACAAGTTATTCTTTGAATTCATACGAGGTGAATGAAGTTTGCTAAAGACAGTAAAACTAAAAAGGCCATGTGTGTGTTCTTAAAATTAAGTTACGATTCAGAGTTTGTTAAAAATGACTTTAATCATCAAAATTTAGGTTATTTTGCGTCGTAACTTCTCGTAACTGAGTAATCATGATGAAAATACTTTCATTATATGGCTAAAACAAGTCTCGTTACTACAAACTGAAACTAAACAGAACCCTTGAGCCACTATACACATCAAACTTATTGCAGAAACCAGAGTAGTAGTAATATGTTTCCTGAGGGTCCTTTTCTATGACGAACCAAAAATTCTATTCGAATGCCACTGGCAAAACACTCCTATATATTTTAAAAGTTCAAAATTCTAGTTTCAAAGAAGTATCATAGTAGGAACACTCCAACTTTAAAGTATATCTGTTAGCGATTTTTGAAGGCGAATATTAAATCAGTCAGCTGGATGTTTGAGATTCTACTAAGAATGATTAATGCACTAGGTGTGACGATGGCTATATCACGTATTTTCCATTATTATGATTTAAGGATGGCTCGTTCTCCGTCCATTTTTATTTATGTACGGTCTAGATTGCGCTTGTAACAAAGAAAAGATGTCTCTTTTCTAATGTGATTTAGCAACTAACCACACGAATTCGTGACTAAATATATATTAACGTGATAATTATTATTTTTTATCCAATTTTAAAGCAGGGATTTATCTAGTGTATGTGGGATGCTTTATAGATAGATGGAAATTATGTGGGTGATCTCTGATGCTGTGTTTTTTCCCACCCTCATCCTATCCAGCTTCTAAGGTTGCACCATTCATCATAATAATCCTATCTGATACTTCCACAAAGTTAGTCATTACCTTCCTTCTATTTGTCATGTTAAACTCCCACGTCTACTATTTACATTGCCCTTACCATACTTCTATATTGATTATTGCTTTGCTTACAACTTTTGACATATCGAATCGTTAGTTTGTCTATCCTCTCAAACAACTAACAACTACTTTTCTCTGCTCTTTTCCTGTTTGATCTTATTTCTTTTTATGAAGGATCCTATCCAGTTTCAATATAGTTTTAAGGAAGAGAAAAAATTATTACTACAAGTGCCTTGTTTTTAGATAGAAGAAATGTTATTTTTATTTATTTATTTTTTGTTTAGATATTTATTTTGGACGCGTATTGATCTTTAATTTACCTCATTTTCACTTAGAAAAAAAATTCCGTACATTACTTCTAAGCTTTCGTGCGTGTTATAGTCCGATTTTATAATTTAAAAAAATGAAAGTTTTTCGTTGTTCTTTCTTTAAAACTTTGTAAATATTTATTATAAATTAAATTTTACATTTTCTAATTTCAATATTTTTCTAAAAAACAAATTTTATATCACGCAAATTGAGTAGAAAGATTGATTTTCGGAATGTTTTCTTTTTATTATCGAATTTAAAAATTATTAATAAATAATAATGCAAAATAATTACCGTTTTAGCTACTACACATCCCACATATATATATTACAAGTTAATTCTGTTATTTTTCAGTTATTGCAGATATAAAAATTTATATTAAAGTTTGTTTATAAGAATTTATATCTTATGGAGCCATATATCTTTGAATTTTCACACACACGTAATCTACTTCATAATTTTTCTTAACAGACAGACAGTAGCACGAAGAATATTTTAAAATGTTCGTTGATTTACTCCAGAAAGTTGTTGTTAGCAATGTTTAATTGTGGGGAAAACATTTTGAGTTATAGCTCTTCCGGTTTACCTCGATATAATGTAAATAATTTAATATTATACACGGGTAATTGTGACAGCAAAGCACGACTTATAACAGGATAAAGAAAGCTTTAATTTAAAATGGATACAATTCATTAAAACGAAGCGTTTTACAGTAATTACAGCATTTATCGAGTATTAAGGCTTGATGAAAGGTGGACTGTCTTAAAACATAGTTTTATAGGAGCAGTCTAGCGTGGCTTCTTCACCTTTCATGTGTAACAAAAACTTAAAGATAGTTCCTTATATTTTCTTGCTTGATTAGCATTTTAAAATTTGAAGATATTCCTTCTTAATCTTGTGATTTATTCCGCTGTCTCCATGACTTTTGGAATTCTAACCTTCCAGATCTCCCTTCTTCCTTACAATTTTACAAGTTCGATTTTTATTGGTTCGTTTAAAAATGCAAAATAGGAGAAGCGAAGAGAAGAAACAAAGAAATGACGACGTCAGAATATTGCATAATTTGCAAAAGAAAACGAAAAGAACCTCTGTTTAATGCGGTTGGAAGAAAGAATTAGAGAAAAAGACGTTTCAACGAAAAGAACAATGCTCTGGTACGGTCTTATCGTTTCCATTATCAGACACGTTGCAGGAGAATCTCCTTCAAGAGTAGTTTATGTCAGCAAGCCTTCACATTGTGTGGAAAATTCTGCTTCTATCGCTGTTAAATCGATGAAAATATCCTCCAGAATTATTTCTATAAAAGAATTTCTTTATAAAATAAAAGTAGGCAAACATCAGCGAAAATAATTTTCTACGTTGTTTTCTTACTTTCATTTCAAAGAAAACTTTTCTACGCTTTTCAAAAATGTCTAAAAAATAAAAATATAACACCTTTCTTCTTTCATGAACGATATATCGAAGTTTATATTAGCGAAAGCTTTATAATGGGATCGAGATTGGCGTCCAAGTATAATTACTTTTCTTATTTTCATAAATTAAAGATTTATTAGCATTTTAATTTTAATTTTAATTGTAGATATTCTTCATGATTAACTTTTATCGTATGCTGCATATAACATTTTCTATTAGTTTTATTTATTATTATTATAATTTTTACATCATCTGTATTATTATTAGATTTAAACAGGGCTTTTATTGGCACACAACCTAGCCATTAACGCAAAAACAATTTTAATATTTTCAAATTTAATCTAGAGAT
>NW_019388501.1:0-2705 GCF_000671375.1 Centruroides sculpturatus
CATTTAAAAAAAAATAAAGTAATTTATTTTAAATTTGATAACATCTATCATGATTTAATTATTAGTATATAATTATATTTGATTTATAACGTCTAAGATTACTTTTGCTTGTTTGTTGTTTTAAAAGGGGACCGAACCAACGTTAAATGGGATAACTTTAAATATGCAGCCTGGAGAATTATTACTTGTTGTTGGTCATGTTGGATCAGGAAAGGTAATATCTTGATTTTTCAATTTATTTTAAATTAATTACTTACTTTGCAATTTAACGACCGTTTGAAAAATTACACAAAAGTAACCATTTATCTGTTTATAATAAAACTAGCAGACCCGTCATGCGTTGTTGTGGCTCAAAATGTATCTATTATAAATTTATAACACTTCTCCGTGGGGGGGGGAATTTTTCGAAAAATTTCTTCTTAGTGTACATTCTGTTGACGTACCCTATTAAAACGCAAAAAACCGCATCTATAATAGTATAAATCGGAGTTCTTTATGGTAAGCGTTAAACCTAACCATCTCCTTTCATTGGGGGGAACTTCGACACGTATATTATATAAAATCACGTGCGTATTCGAATGCAGCGTTGTGTCAAAATTTCAAAGGAATCGGTAGGAACAAACGAACATTACATTTCTATTTCTATAGATAGATAGAAGATAATCTGCTTACTTTCATTTTCAAAGAAAAGCGTAATGCCTCATAGAAAAATAAACTTAGGGGGTCGTACTGGTAACACCGTCTGTTGGACATAAAAGTCTTAACCTAGATTATTTATTTTAATTTATATGAATGTTTAATGGAATAATATACAGCCTATGTTCACCCTGAGGTTCCATTCTAAATATTGGTGGAAAAATTTTTGAAATCGGATGAGTAGTTACGGAGTTTACCTGCTGCAAACAAACTTACATACATACATACTTACAAACATTACCTCTTTGTAATATTAGTACTAGCTGTTTCCCGCGACTTTGCCCGCGGAGGTTTTGCAAGCAAACCCCATTTATATTCAGTAATTTAACAACCATAGTAATTGTTATATAAAACCTACTGCTGAAAATGATGAGAATTGCTCAAAATCAAACGAACTATTATCAATTTGATCAATTTTCTAGAACGTTTACAATCGTTCTATAGTCGAACCAATGTGCAATAACAAATTCAAATTTCGGTTCGAACATTTGGTTAAAAAATCGAAATATATGAAAACATTTATAACATTTGATAACATTTCATACATAAATGTGTGAAATGTTATCAATTTAATACAACTAAGTACTTAATGAAGACTAAACGCAGTTAAAAACATAAAATCGCATCTAAAATAGTACAGTAGAAGCCGTACTTCCAGTGAAACCTTAATGCTCTCCCTCTCCCCCCGCTTTGGAATTTCGAAAAATCCCTTCTTATTCTGCGTTTCCATGACGTACCCTAACTGTGTACCAAATTTCACCTCTTTAGGTTCAGCGGTTTGCTCTGGGAGATTATGAATCAGTGACTCAGTCAGTCTGTCAGGACAAGTAATTTTATATATTTAGAAGACTTAAATTTTACTACTTGATTTTGTTATTTAAGATATTTTACCCCTTTTTAATTTCAGTTTTATTTGATTTAAATTCATGAACACAGAAAATATATGTTTTGTATAGTTTTCAGGCAAAATGGCAGATATTATATATAACATGTGTCCGAATAGAAAAATCGTCAGATAATTGTTTGTATTTCACTTACTTAACTGGTTATGTGCATAATCCGTTATAAAATCGTCCATTTTAGCTGTTATGCATTAAAATAAACTGGCCGAATGAAAGGAAAATATGATATAAAATCTGATTATACACGTTTATAATTACGTGTTCAAGTCATTGCTCATCTAACATCTCCAACTAAATGTAAATATTTATTTAAATATATAAATGCAATAATTCTTTATTTCTTTTCTTCTCCATAAAACTAATATATAATTCCAAATCTACAAGTTATTTTTTTTTATATTTTCCAAGAAGTATTAATTTATAAAAATTGATTTTAGAAATTTTTGCATAATAACATTGTGCATGTATAACTGAATTTTCTTTGTTATTTAATTTTTGTACGCCCCTCTACGAAAGTTTATTTATAGATAAAATTTTATTGATACACGTCCTTTGTTTCCTTATTATACAGTTTACTTTATAAGTATCTACTGGGACAATCCTATTAGTAAAGTTTTATTTTACAAGTCCCGGGTTTTGCAAATTGATGAAACTTATTCAGAAAAAAAAAACAGTTTTTATTTTTCACCTGTTTCACCTGTACACAGCCGATTGAAGTTGCAAAACAACACTCCGTCTCAGTATGATGTTCTTATCTAGGGGTACGCGGACGACATGACTCTTCTTCTCAGTCATGTCAATCATAAGGTCCTCCAAGACAGGGTCAATGCCACGCTATTACGGATCTCTGATTGGTGTGTGAATAACAAACTCATTATTAACTATAACAAATGTAATGTTTTGGTATTTCCCAAAGGGAATATTCTAAAAAAGGGCCCTAGTATTAAAATAGATAACATCAAGATCAAGAATGCTACCAGTGTGAGGTACCTTGGTATTGTATTTGACCCAAAGCTTAACTGGTCAGAACACGTCCACTATGTGTATGAAAAGGCTGTCAAGGTAGCACAAGCGCTAAAAACAATCAGTAGAAATCAGTGGGGATAT
>NW_019388501.1:2852-6773 GCF_000671375.1 Centruroides sculpturatus
AAATAATTAAATGACATTAATTTCGTTAGACGTCTTTATTAATGTCCTTGTTGGGAGAGATTCCAATTACTTCTGGTGAAGTGTCTGTGAAAGGAAAGATCTCGTATGCTTCTCAAGAAGCTTGGGTATTCAATGCAACTGTCAGAGAAAATATCTTGTTCGGAGAAGAATATCACGAAGACAAATATAGAAAAGTCTTGCATATTACTGCGTTAGAAAAGGTAAGATAATTTTTGCATTTATTATTAATTATTGCATTTATTATTATTATTAATTATTGCGTTTATTATTATTAATTATATATATATTATTATTAATTTGCATTTATTATTAATTGTAATTACGTCGGTTCTAGACGAAAATTTGTTTATCAACTGCAAGTTGATATGAAAATGACCTGTTATATCACATTACGATTACGTTACAAGGCAATTGTATCGCGTTTTTTCTTAGAAACATGCCATGGTTTAAGAAGTTAAATGATTAGAAAGTACAAATGATGTATTTGGATTCTATATTTTAATGGGTTTCTATTAAATACTTATGTTAAACACATTATTTATTATAACAGTGCAATATGTGTATTAATAGTGCAATGTGTAGTAGTAGTAGTAGTAGTCCTTCCAATGCTAAATAGCATACTGAGACAGCAATTATCTTCCATCGTTTTCGATCATATGCGAGGGCTTCTGCTTCCTCCCAGGTCATATTAAGCATCTTCTAATCTTGATGAAAAGTTTTACGCCTAGGATGTTCTCGTGGTCCTTTGGCATCAGGGGAACCTATTTCATGGCTGTCTTAGGGAGCCTATTGTTCTCCAAACAAAAAATGTGCCCAGCCAGAAAGACTTTTCTATGGGCGAAAATTTATGATGTTTGCTCATCCCACTCCAAAGAACTTAGTCATTGATGATGTGATCTAAATATCAATTAACTTCACGTCGTTTATTCTGATGCCAATTTTGTGTCCCTTCTAACCCAATGCGTGTTGTAGCATTGTCTCACTTTTTTCATACAACGCGATATCGTCAGCAAAAACTAAATTTTTCGGACGTTCCTGGTCAGACCACTCGATGCCAGCCCTAATGCACGCACCGGACTCTTTTTCCTGCCACATGACCTAATAAAGGACGATGAGGAAAAGGAAAAGGAACAGGTCACGACCCTGCCTGACTTTTCTCATAATTTCAAAGAAGTGTGTTTGACCACCTTCAGTCTTGACTCAACAACTTGAATGCAGGTATTGCCTTTGAAAATGATGAAAATGTTTGTTGGTACACCATAGAGATGCAAGATCTGTTAGAGGGATTCGTAGTGAACATTGTCAAAAGCGTCGTGAAATCAAGAAAATTGGTGGCAAATGGGTGTCGTTACTCAATGCATTGTTCGATGATATTTCCAAGGTAAAAGATCTGCCTCTGTACGACCTTCTGCCAAAAAACCCAACTTGCTCCACTTTGAATCGTTGATCGAGGGAAATCCGCAGGCATCAAAAGAGGACCACACAAAATGTTTTTCCAGGTACAGAAAGGAGGCTAATACCTTGCCAGTTGGTACACATCGAGATATCTCCTCTCTCAGGAATTCTGACTATAACGATCCTCTGGGACCTCTCCACAATACCAGTCCCTGTTATACAATGACGACAACTTTTCCAACATGGATTGCCCTTCTTGCTGCGAAACCTCAGCATAACTTTTTCAGAATCGGCTGCACTGCTATTCTTTAGACTCTTAATCGCAAGTACTACTTTCTCAAGGGTAATATCATCAGTGTTCACCTGAAGCTTACCCAGTGTATTCTTAATATCGAAATAATGTCTGATGGTCGGGTCCGCATGATTAAATGTTTTCCGAAAACCTATCCACCTGTTGTTCTGCTCATCTCGGTCCATCAGAAGGGTCCTGTTTTTGTGTTTTATTAGTATGCTGGGTTATTTTTCATCCCAGTCAGTTCAATTACTATGCAGTACAGAGTCTTTGAGTCATTTCAGTCAGAAACCTCCTGCGCTTTACCGCCCTTTCGTTCTAACCATTTCCTCTTGTCTTTCCGACAGCTTTTCTTTACACGTCTATCTAACTCGGTGAATCTTTGGCTTTTTTCCTCTATCTCACTCATTATTTTCGACTGTTGAAGCTTTGCATGTTTTCTTTCATTATTCGACATCCACGAGCGATCTTAGATCTACTGATCATTTTTTCGTCCTCAACATCTTCCAATGATGTTTTGGGTGCACTCCATGGTAATGTCTCTGAGGGTTCCTCAATTGTTTATCTGTATTGTTATCCCAATTGTTTATCCCAATTTCTAATTAGTATATCTGTTACCTCTCGAAGAAGGGGGTAGAGATTGTGCATCTCCGGAGTAAATGCTTCGTCGATGATTTCATCATTTAATAATTGGATGATAATTTTTTGCCGCTGAATGTTTTTTAGCATGAACTGCTTTTGGTTGCAGTTTTTGAGCTTAACTTGGTTATGGTCATATCTAATATCTGCACTCCTGTAAATGCTTACATCGTACAATGATGACCTTAAACATTTATTAATACAAATAAAGTCTATCTCATTAAAACTGCTTTGTCTGGTGACAACCAAAATTTTTTTTATGGAAAAGCTGATGCTGGAAGTAAATGTCCCAACACATAACCTGGAATGTTCACAAACGACGTTAGCCTTTCTCCATTGTCACTCATATAAACAGAGATGCATGAGCACCAATTACAGTCTCAAGTCTTCGACG
Source organism: Centruroides sculpturatus (assembly GCF_000671375.1). Classification (NCBI taxonomy): domain Eukaryota; kingdom Metazoa; phylum Arthropoda; class Arachnida; order Scorpiones; family Buthidae; genus Centruroides; species Centruroides sculpturatus. The sequence goes on from NW_019388501.1 coordinate 5,594, forward strand.
ATCGCCGCCCAACTGGGCATTGAAGTTTTTTCAAGTTTCCCCAATTGGTCATTCAAGTCAAGTCAAGAAAAATTCTGACGCCTAAAAAACAGTCAACAACGAACTGTGCGTTTAGAGTTAATGCTCCATTACAAAAGTCTTCAGCACAGTTTAGAATGTTGATAATGCATGATAATGAATGTATCTTTAATGTCTATGTTCAATTTAGTCTCTACGGGGTGACACCACAATGAGATCTCGTACTACCTCAAAATCTTGCTAGGGCAGCCTCTGGTCGGTCCGTAAAAAAGTTTTCTTTTCAATTCAGCCCGGGGTAAAAACTATTGGCCACCCTTGACCTACTGTACGTTACTTACGATATTACAAAAAAATACGAAATGATTTTAAAATTGTCTCAATGCAGATATTCTAAAAAATTTTGTTACACAACTATGCAACTCTCTTACAACACGCAGCATTTATAATGATAAAAAGTGAAAAGTTTTCATTACGTCTTTATACCTGTAAACGATATTATCCTGTTTTATTTTTAAAACAATAGTTCGGCAATACCTTCAATATAATTTTAGTGCATTTTTCTTTCAATATACTTGTGAACCGCCGTGGAGGTCGGAAACCGTCGACTCTCCCTTTTCGGCTACAGGTCGTTAAACCTGCTCACTTGTCAAGATGGCTAAATTTCGAACTCGGTCCCGAAGGGTCGGGATTCTTTTTGTCAGGTCGAGTGGATGAGGTGAGAGGGGTCGTCGACGAGGCGTAGGCGATATACGAGTAAAAAGACACCATTGTTAAATGGTGTCCTTTTACCCAAAACAACAATTTATTAGATTAACGAAAAGAAAAAAATTAAAGAATACAAAATCTATCATTGGGGAAATGAATTTAGTACACTAGCTTTTAACTCGCGAAGAGAGAGTTTACATTAATTGTTTCATACCTCTAGTTTACTTACACGTAGGTGAAAAAAATTTAGTCCTTTCTGCCGGTGATCGATGCACACAGTTAAAATTTTCCGCGACTTAACAATGAAAGCTATAACTTTCGATCGATATATGATTCTTTTTTCTGACAATGTTATTTTAACGAAGAGGCGACAAATTTACTTTAAATACGTCGAAAATTTAGGGGGGAAATGAACAATTTTGGGCTTATTCTGAGGTCGAATCTCACATACTATTAG
>NW_019388502.1:0-6751 GCF_000671375.1 Centruroides sculpturatus
TATGTTGCATCTAATGAATTTGATTCAACTGATTTTCAAATGGATGAAAATGAGGTATTTCATTCTTAAATTATTTAAAAGAAAGTTTTTACTTTTTTTAATAAATGGAATAATTAAATTTTGAGATTTAGAAAGCAGTAATATGTTTAAAAGGTTTTTATATTTATAGAATTCTAAAAGAGTAACAAATAAACCGAAGTCCCCAGGAGAAGATGATTTCGAAACTGTAAAATTAATAAGTAATGGAGCTTATGGGTAAGAATTGTTGACAGATTTCTTGCATTTTTATTTCTAGTATTGTCTTCTTGAATTTAATAGTAATCATTAAATTAAAACTTTCATATTAGAGCTGTGTATCTTGTTCGGCATAAGGAAACCAGACAACGATTTGCTATGAAAAAGATCAACAAGCATAATCTTGTTCTTCGCAATCAAGTTGAACAAGTATTTGCAGAAAGAGATATTCTGAGTTTTACAGATAATCCATTTGTTGTCAGTATGCTGTGTAGTTTTGAGACAAAAGTAAGATTTAAATCTAATAAATATATATGATATATTTAATAAGTATAGTTTTAAATTTGGATTGAAAAATTGATATAATTTTAAATCAGAAAACAAAATATAATGCAATGCAGTGCTTTACTAAATCTCTTAAATTATACAAGTGCTTATCAACTTATTTATAAAGAGTTCATAGAACATCCATCCATCTTTTATTTTTAGGAATTATTTATCTATCTATATTATATGAAAAAGATTTTTGTGACAATTTTTTATTTTTTTAAGTTCCAAATTTTTAAATTATAAAAGCTCTAAAATAGTTTCAAAATCAATATTCAAATATAAAAGTTTATTAAATTATGTTATATTGCAAATAAAGATATTTAATCAAATTTTAAAATGTTTAAAAAATACATTATTAATCTCTTAATACAAAGATATAAATTACCATAAACAGTTGTAAAGCTTATTACATATTTGTTTTGATCAATAACATGTATCCAAACAGTTTAATCTTTTTCAACACTTAAACTGATTCTAAAATGGCTAGAACTGTTAGAAAAGGTGAGCATCCAACTTTTATTTGCAGTGTGTGTAATTATACTTAATTCTGTTAGAATAATTAATTAAATTAAAAGATTCAGTTAAATTACTAATGCATAAACATATTATAGACCAAAAGAATTGGCAAGCTTTGATTCAATAATAAACAATCTAATAGTAATATAAGTATTTCTGATTGGATTAAGAATGATTTTCTTCAACCAGTTATTAGCTTAGATGTTTGTTAAATATGCATATAATCATTTTTAACATTGAATGACAATTGAAGTTGTATGAAGTAAAATAAATATTTGAAGAATGATATATTAGAGAAAATTAAACCAAAAATTTCTATTTTGGCTCTAAAGCTTCTAGACCATAAAGAGTTTGGTTCTAAAAACAAAAATGACTTCAGTTTCAGATCATGGTATAGTGTTTGTAAAACATTAAGTAGATAAAGAATGGAAAATGATAAATATTTATTTAATTCTAAAATTATAAACCAAATATATTTTCATTATTTTTTATAATAATCATTTGAGAATTCAATAAAATTATCAAACAGATGATTAAACATATTTTCATTGCTAATTTAATTGCCTTTATGTCCTTATTGTATTAAATAATAGAATAAAATATTTTCATTGCATTGAAATTCATTTTATATAAAATTCTGTTAAAAGTTTTCTTTTGAGTAATAAAAAGAACAATATCTTTTTTATTTGATGGGCTGATTTTTTTTAATTGGATTCTTTTTGTGCTTTCTAGACTAACTGTTCTAGCATTTTTTTTAAAGCTGATGTAGCAGTTAATTAGTCCATAAAGAATACCTACTGTTCATTTATAATCACATTCCTAGTTTAGTTGAAGGATAAATTGTAGTGCTTTGTATAAAAAAAAATTTTCGTTTGGGATAATTCATGAATATTAGATGTGCCTTTTTGAAGTAGTAAACATTTACAGACCAGTTGTTTCAGGAACATCTTTTTTAATCTTAGTCCATTAAACTGATGGCTTATTATATTGCCAAATCTAATTTAATGATTTAATTACATGCAAAATGTAATGAGGTAATTCATTTATCTCACTAATAAAAACCAATTATTTTTACATTTGAAGAGTATTTATTAAAATAGGTACAAATTATATAAAAATTCCAATATTTTCAAATATTCTGTATGCAGAGAATTACAGCCATATCATATCATTCAGATCTAAAGTGTTCCTGAAAATGATTCAAATCAGAAATTCAGATATTAGAACATTTTTCTGTTATTTCCTTTGGAAAAAAACCAGTGCTTTTCAGGCTTTCTGAATAACCTCATTCTGTTTTCTCAAATGATATTAAAATTCTGCAGAGAGACCTATTATCTATCAGTTCATAATTTTAACATGCTATTAAACATACAAATTGTAATTGCCTATTAATAAATATCCTTTAACATCTGTATAGAATATGTTTGTAAGCAATAATATAATGATTAGGTTTGCATAGTATATCCTATTAGGAATAGTATATGAACTGTTTTCTTTAATGTATAGTAGATAAGCAATAAAAATGTCATAATTATACTTATATGCATTATAAATATATGCATAAAAATAGAATAATAATGAAAATTACAAGATCATGAACCTACTGTAATGAACTGTTAAGGATAAGCTTAAAATATTGCACTTAAATTTTGTGATTAAAAAAAATCTCTGAACTATACGACTTCAGTATAACACAAATATGCCACTCAAACAAATGAAAACAGACACTGGAACACAGATTCATTCCTATTTCTCACTTTAGTTACTTAGCACTTAATTACAAATTTTTCACAAATGCAGTTTGAATAAATTTATAATACTGGGATTGTTCAATTCAGATATAGCATTGCATAGTAAAGAGTATTACGTATTGTAGCAAGAATTTGGATACTTGAGGTATGGCTGTATTAAATATTAAAAATGTATAAGAATATATGCATAATTATAGAGATCTTAAATAAATTCAAAATATTGAAGAAATTCAGATAATTATAATTAGTAATATGATATCTTCAATTCTGTCAATTAGATTCATTACATTTTACAAATTTAAAAGTAAGAAAGAGATAAGAAAGGAAAATGTAAGATTAATTTCTAAATTTTTATACTTGGCTAATTTTATTTTTTATTCTCCGGTATTATTTATATAACCAATATATGTAATATTTATTTGCTTTCATGTAGTTTATATATGGAAGAAAAGACTATTTACCTCTATAAATAATAATTGATGTTTTTCTGTTTTTATAGAGAGTGTTTTTTTATGCATACATGTGATTATATTTTATTTAAAATTCTCTAGAGACATTTATGTATGGTGATGGAATATGTTGAAGGTGGTGACTGCGCTACATTGTTAAAAAATATGGGTCCACTACCAGTAGATCTCGCTCGTTTTTATTTTGCAGAAACTGTTCTTGCTGTGGAATACTTACATAGTTATGGAATTGTACATAGAGATTTAAAGCCTGACAAGTATGGTTTATTTTATTTTCATTTAAGTCTGTATTAAATATTTATTAAAATAATTTTATTTCAGTTTGTTAATAACTTCTATGGGACATATCAAGTTAACTGACTTTGGGTTATCAAAAGTTGGGTTAATGAATTGTAAGTATCTAATAGAAATATATTGAATTTTAAATATTTTAATATGGAAAGTCTTTAAATCATTAAAGACTTGGCATTTTGATGTTTTTTAAACAATTTTAAATAATTTGATCATATTACATGAGAAACATTTTCAATCCCTTAAAGGCAACTTTCATGTTCTACTTTGTATAAAATTGAACTAACTTACAAACAATACATTAACACATTAAAATTTTTAAAAATAGTACAGATTAAATTTTGGAAAAAAAAATATTGGTTCAATATATTTTAGTTTTGTATGTTATTATTCTTACAATAAATTTTGTATATTTAGCAACGCACACATACATAATTTTTTATTCATTTAATATAATATTTAAATAATAAAAATTTCCATAATTTTGAAATTTTAATGTAAATTTAAGAAATATTTTAAATTGATATTCTAACATTGATTATATTTTTTTTGTCATAATAAACACAAACAAATCTGTTCACATCAGTTTAATAGAAATGATAGTTAAGACTTTTAGCCACTTTCTTTGATTATGATGGTTATTATGGATGAAGGGACAGATGACAGAAGGACTTCCTTCTGGTTCAAAAAAGATTTTATTTGACATAGACCACTTTACTACACTTAGAACATATAGAAGGAAGGGAAACAAGGAACATCTTGTATAAGAAGTATAATATGTGATGTGTGGGAACTAGAGCAGTGTTTCTCAACCTCTAACGAATCGTCGCCCCGTTCAACGTAGTATCGCCCCTTCACTTCAAAATTCCGATGCCGAGGACCAAAGCTAACGCCAAATTCGTACTGCATTGAATAGACTAGTGATTAGTATAATGTTATTTGTTTAATTATTGTACGATATAACGAATAAAATATCTAAGTATTCTTAATATAATATTTTACTATATCGCCCAGAAAACTGTTTTTCGCTCCCCTAAAATATAAGTTGTTACTAATCGCCCCCTCAACATGGAAAAACACCCATATGGGGGCGATATTGCCCCTTTGAGAAACACTGAACTAGAGCAACCTTTATAACTTATAAACATACAATAAATAGCATTACTAATTATTTTAATAATCTGAAACTGTGCTTCAAACTGTGTCGCTTCAAACACAATGAATTCTTATAAACTAAGACACTTCATTGTGTTTGAAGGCAACAAATTATTACTTATGTTTGTTTGATTCAATACACAGAATGGAACTACAATCAACAAACAGCAAAAAAATAATAATTGTCAATCCATTTTGTTCATGATATAAGGCTCTTATGATTGAGAACTTCACACCGATACATGACTAACAATCTCAGCACACCCACTCAAATGCTGTTTTTACTGAGCCCAATCCTACTTGCTTATTTATTAAATCATTCTTTAGTGATTCCCAATTTAATTTAATCACAGAACTTTTCAAGGCTTTTTATCAAAGTGATAAATCTGACAATTTTTACTGATTATAAAAATAAAACAACAAATGAAAAGTAATTAATTTAACATACAGGGAAAAAACGATTAATAGAAAAGCAAATAATTAAAACTGGTAATTAATGTGTATGAAGGATTAATTTTTGCAGATGATTTCATTAGCAGATGTGGTGGGAATTAAAGCAGTAAAAAAATTTAATGCATTTAACTTTTTTGCAAGTTACTAAACTCATTCAATTATTCAAATATTGCTACTTTCTGGATAATATTCTCCATCAGGAATGAACACTTCAGTTTTTAAATATGCAAGAAAGAATCAAATATAATGAAATTTATTTGCAGTTAAGTTTATTGTATCTTCTCAATTTGAACAGAAAATAATTTTTTTTAATTTGAAAAGTAGTAATAATACTAATTCTTAACATAAATTTACATTCGATTACATCAATATATTAAGTGTAAAAAAAAAGGCTTTTATCTCTACAAACAAGAATAGATATTTGACAATTACTTACATATAATTGATGATATTGGGATTGATTTTTAATAGGACATAAAGTTAAATTATAAAAAGTATTTTATTTTTTAGCTGTTTTGAATATTAAGAACTAAAATAATTCTAAGTTTTATTTTTCATATTCTTTTTAATCATTATTATGTTTATCTAATAATATGAAAACTCTAATTGTAGTGGCTACCAATTTATATGAAGGATATATTGATCGAGAATCAAAACAGTTCAATGATAAACAAGTTTATGGTACACCAGAATATATTGCTCCTGAAGTTATTGTTCGTCAAGGTTATGGTAAGTACAATAATTGGGCTGCAATTTCAAAAATTGCAGACCTATAAATTTCCACTGTTTGTCCATCGTTCTGTCTTTCCTTACTCTCAAGAACAGAGTTAGATACATGAAAGTCAAGACNATATTCTTTTTAATCATTATTATGTTTATCTAATAATATGAAAACTCTAATTGTAGTGGCTACCAATTTATATGAAGGATATATTGATCGAGAATCAAAACAGTTCAATGATAAACAAGTTTATGGTACACCAGAATATATTGCTCCTGAAGTTATTGTTCGTCAAGGTTATGGTAAGTACAATAATTGGGCTGCAATTTCAAAAATTGCAGACCTATAAATTTCCACTGTTTGTCCATCGTTCTGTCTTTCCTTACTCTCAAGAACAGAGTTAGATACATGAAAGTCAAGACCAGATATGGAAAGATTAGGGGCAGGAGACCCCAATTAACTATATAAAAACTTCTCATGCAAATTGGAATTCATATGATTTCAATTCAAAAATTTCCCTCTGAAAAGTGTTAGATGACTTGCATGACTATTATTAAAGGAAAGTATGATGATCAGGGGACTACTAATTTGAGGTGGAGAACATATTTTAAATTAAAAAATATGATTAAAAATTGCAGCCCATCATTGTGATGATGTCATAATAAATAATTGCTTGTTAATATATTTAATACTTATTGCATTAATTAAATCATAAATCACCTCTAAAACACTTGTATTATGAAATTGATCAAGAAAGATGACGACAAACAATTTTTAAACATTCTGTTTATCTTTCTTGATCAATTCCATAATATTCTTCTTAATATGTATAT
>NW_019388503.1:0-6747 GCF_000671375.1 Centruroides sculpturatus
GAGATATGTCACATGATCGTCTCTATCCCCCCACCCTCTTGACCTTTAACCACCAAAATTTAATAGCATTAATCCTTTTAATACTCAAACCTCCCCGCAAAATTTCAGAAATTTTTGACAAAAGGCACAGGAGTTATTAGACTTCAAAGTGATTGAACAAGACATTGCCTCCCACACACATACAGAAAAAATACAGAAAAAAATCCCCAACTTTTTTGTGTTTCTTGATGTTTCAAGGTTCCCCGAATACAAAATTATAAAAATTTTGGGGTCATTTTTGACTAATTGCCATACTTTCTTTCTGTTTTATTTAACAGCTGGTAAGGAAAAATAGGCATCTTCTATACTTTTTATACACTTCAATAGAAATTCTCCTTTCTTGTTTACCAAAAATCTAGGAAAGAAAAACAAATTAAGAATATTCTGAATGACAGTTATAATTCATTAGGACAGTAAAACAGAAACAAAAATCCCTAATCGATAAGAAAATAATTTGGATATTTTTCTTGTATTGATCTGAAATGAAGTTATATCAGATTATTGCTTTTAAATTATATAACTTTTGACTGTTATGAAATGCCATAGATTTTTATTAGCTTTTGGGAACTTCAGATACAATATAATTTGAACTATACTTCAAATTATACTGTATTTCAAACTACAAATATAATAGTATACAAGAAGTGAATATAAATATATTGTGACTGTGAGAAATTAAGAGTTTTATTTACGACGGTTTCCAGGAATCAATTAGGTCTTAAAAAAGTTCAACTTTATTCACTTTTGATATACAGTAAGTTACTGTAAATTGATAGTTAAGAACTAAATAATTATTTTCTAGATGTTTTACGAAATTATTTTAATTAATTAAAGCATAAACATTAATATATTTTATAGATTAAATGATAAATATATTACAATTGTATTTAGAATTTTAAAAATTATATTTTGTAAACAAACACTTCACATTTTAAAGGGTTTTCTTTTACATATTGATGAAATACAATAAGTTTTAGCTGTCATTTGATCTTTCCTTACTACTAAAGTTCATTTTATCGCATTTAAAATTTAATATTATCATTCACAATTAAATTTCAATTCGGAAAAATGTAATTTTTTCTTCCTTATTGCACATATCATTCTGTAGCAGTTGCATTGTTAGTACTATTGACAGACTGATCTACTAAATGTTGTATAACCCTCATAGCTTGAGGATTCAATTGAATTACAATAACCACATAAGTAGTTAATGCTGCTGTAACCTGAAGGATAAAGCTTCTATTGATAGTGAAAAAATTCCATCCACTCAGTCCTATTGTAGGTGCTGTGAGGCGCGATATCAAAAACTGAGCCTCTAGTTTGTTATCCATATCGAGTCTTAAACGATGAAGTGTAAGATTATGCACAGTAGGAAGTGCTGCATGAGCTTCTAAAGATACACCAGATGCAGTGATACAAGTTCCTAAGAAACTTAACATGGAGTATAGAACTCTTAAACTAAAGTAAAATACATCGTTTTTTGCTTCATTCTTCAAAAGAGTTTCATCTGTGAACAGTTGAGTAATGTCTAAACATACTGTAACTAATAGAAACAGATACCAAAAGAAAACTATTTTACCAAATATGGTATCCACTTTAGCAACTATAGAACATAATTTCTCGTGGAAACTTCTAATGCTAGAGAAATCGGTTACAAGAATTGGTAGAGAATTGAGTTCGTTAATAATATTATTATGTTCTCGATAGGATTTTCTTAACAGAATACAAAACGACATAAACAGTATAGGAATAAATACAATGGCACCGTGAATAAAAAATATTTCCATACTCCATATTACAGAAACGAAGACGTAAATGGCCGTAGTCGATAAATTATTCGGAACGATCCCAAAGAAAATAGATTGAAAATGATGTTCTGGCATATTATCTAATATAAGCAACATAGAAATCCAACGAAGAAGTATATATACCCATCCAATCGTAGTTAAAATTAATATTTGATGACTTACCGAACGTAAATTTTGTTGTTTCCATGCAAGATTTTGCAATGTATTATCCAATTGGTCCAAAACTCGCGACATATTTGAAACATCGTGAGCAAGAAAAGCCGATGCTAAACAAGCGCTGATAGTTGCCAAAATGACTGCTATCTGATCCAATAAATGAGTTGGAGATAATCCTAAAATAACAGAAGTCAATTCTTGTCCTAGATAAAGAAAACGAAATAACATAATACTCAAACTCCATATTCCATCGCTATATCTACAGAACCAAATATCTTTAGGTACGTGAACTCCGACAATTCTTAAAGATAATAGAACAGGTTTTAATGTAGAAGAATATAAAGTCTTAGTCCTTTTATCTTTCATCTTGGTTATTATACTATTTTGATTACGATTCTGTAGAGAGAAACGATACATGACTGTCTGTTTGGTAACGTATTAACTTCTGCAATATATTTCCAATCCATTAAGAAGAGAACTCCTAAAAGTATTTACTTTGCATCTTCGTTTAGAAAAATAAAACAAGAGTATTGACTGTATTTAATGTATACTCAATCGATCAATTCGGAAAATCGAAAATGTTTGTTTTAATCTTTCTCTTTAATTGAAAAGTTATTTATAACTTACATTTTCGCTAAATTAATTCTTGAAATGTCCTTCTACTTAGAAGATGTAGTACTTCTGTTTGTCTTGTACAAGTCCACCCCCCTCCCCTATAAAATTGTTGATAATTCCGTTTTATATGAATTCCACGTTGTACGAGTCACTTAGATTTTACAAATACGTGAGCCATTTACAGCCCGGCACACGTATTTGTAAAATCTAAGTGACTCGTACAACGTGGAATTTATATAAAACGGAATTATCAACAGTGTTATAAGGGGATATAAAAAATTAAATTGTTACAATCTTCATTTTTTACGGTAAACTTTACAAAATTCTGTATCTAATTATTAGGAACAATGACCCAAATTTTTAAATTTCAAAATAACTTTTTTCTATACAAAAGATTTCTCATTTACACACTTTTCTATAGCCGTAATGAACTAAGTTACGCCCTTCATTGTTTAGCATTACGTAACTTCGCTCGTATAAAAGATAAAGTGTAATTTAACCAATAGTAAAATTGATAACATTTTAAATTGCTTTTTGAAATTTTGTATTATAAGATTTGATTTGTGTTAAATGAATTTTTCAGTGATTAACCCATACAAATACGCGTTGACATTCATTTAAAATTCGTAAATTATTATTATTTTTTTTAGTAAAATTAAGCTTTATTTTTAAAGTAAATGATGCGTTATAATAAAATTAAAATAATATATATAAATTAATGCAATATTACATAGTTTATTAAGTTACTGAAGGACTGAACTTGAAACAAAAGGACCCGGGTTTCCTATTTAGAAATGAAGTATTAGCGGGTTTAAATAAAAATAGATTAAATTAAATTTTAAGAAAAAAATTATGTAAACCTTAATTTTAATTTAATTTACTCAAAGAATTTTATAATTTATTACAATTAAATTCAAAATAGGTTATATTTGTAGGCCGGATGGTCGAGCGATCAAGGTGGTAGCCTACCGCTCTGAAGGACCCGGGTTCGTAATCCGGACTGATTGAAAAATCCCCAGGGGGTTGTCCGTCCGGGTATGTCGTGCCCCTCCCTCATTCCCCGGCCGCCACATTATGGGCCTACTAAAAGAGGCCCTCTTAGTGTCTATAGGGCGGAAAGAGTAAAAAAAAAATATATAGATTACGCAAATAAAAATTTTAATTTATTCGCTGATTCCAGAAATCAATAAATAATATCCACAGGATAAAAAAACACAAAAAGAAAATAACATTTCGATTAAAATAATAAGTATTTTTAATTAAAATAACAACATCCGTTACACTTTTTCGTATACAATCGACAAACAGCCGATTACACTACCGTATCAAACTACAATATTCTCTTCAAGGTTAAATTTTATATACCGTAAATAATAATAATAATAATAATAAGCAATTATTTCTTTTCGTAATTCAATTCCGTAATATTTTACGGTAGAAAAACGTTACAAGTTCAATCCCATTAAGGTCAATGCGAATTTATTTCCAATTTCAGACGAGAGGGGGCGTCGTAGACGTCAGTGAGAAAATGGTGGAAGTTAGGTTGCATTTCAATTATGTACTGTGTCATTAAGTGGTTTGTTGATTATTATAGGAGTTATGATTCGTGTTTTTAAGATGCTGAGAAGGCATTTTACTACTTGATGGCCGAAAGAAAGTTTACAAGAGGCTTGAATAAGCCCGGTTCCGCTGCTCAGGTCAGAGAGACTGTATCTCAGGCAGTTAGAGAAACCACTGTTTGGGTGAGTTACATTTGTTTACATGCAGAGAATCCATGTTTAGTTTATAAGTTAATATACGATCGAGATATTATCAATAAATCTCTCGACAGTACACTTATACACATATAAACTACACTTTACCAAGAAAATTGAGTTTATTCACATTATTAAATGATATTTCAATATATATACGTTATTATATAATCACCCAATAGAGTATAATGTGGGGAAGAATCTCCTCACATTATACTCTATGACATGCATTAAAAGACACAGTCTTACTTGCTTTTAAACTGATTTATTCAGGGTTGTATGAAATATATACTGTCATATACACACTATTATGATTGCCTGTTCTAGGAAGGAATCATTAAACAATGGCCCATTTGAACTATCTCAAATAGGATGTGATGAATGGCACTTCCTTCTAATTAGGTTCGGGATGAAATTTAACTTGAATAAGCGTTTTATTGTTTAAAAACTAGTTTAAATTTCGGTCCGATCTGTTTTCTTTTCTTCTTTTCTTTAGTCGACTACGGTAAAAATTATCGGCCTTTTAGGAATAAGATTTAATTATTTTCGAGTGACCCGTTATCTTCGAAATAAACTAAAGAATAAATAAATGAGCTATCGTATTTAAATTAATGAACGGTAAGTATTAAATATAAATACGACAAATAGTTATCGGATTAAATTGGATTATCGTACCGCTATTATTATTAATTCAATTACTGTATAAATATTTTGGTACTATAGATAGGTGTTAGGTGCCATCTCTTATTAAATTTAATAATTATAATTAAATTAATATTTAATAAAATAATTTAGAATCAACCCGGAGTGGGACTCGAACCCACAACTCCCACTTACTGTACGGATGTGTTGCCGGTTACGCTACCCAATTCTCTGTCCGAACTTCCCTTCCAGACGTATTTAATGAAGATATACTAAATAAGATTACTAAAATGTTGAGCTTTGGGGTGTTTACATATAAATATGTAATGCAAACTAAAGCTGAAATCATGTTACTGAATAAAAGTCTAAATGTCAGGTTATATTATAGTTAATTTAGCCATTATATACTTTTTTTTTCCCCTAAAAGTGTCATTTTTAAAATAAGAATATATGTCCAGGATTTTAATAAATGAGAATAAAATGCTGACATTTTTTGTCTATTTAAAATAATTTTATAACACTGCCAGTCAGGTTGCCACACATACCATAATTTTTCAATTGTTTTTATATTAAAATCGTGTTGTAATAATACCTAATTATACTGTAATTTCAGAAATTAAAAAACCATGCTTATTTCTTAGATCAGCATTACAATAAATGTTAAAATAGCGAACACAACTTAAATAACAACTCTGGCTTCCATGTTTTTCTTATTATTATTCTATCAAATCTTTATAATAAACTAAAATTCTGCATGACTTGTGTATTGTATTAGCAATAAAATAATGTTTATTACATCTTATTTTGATGCTAAATTATTACTAATTACTAAATAATTACTAAAAATGTTTCTATTTTTATCATACATTTTGTGTATTTTTGATGTCTACTCTCTATATATAAAATACTTAGCTTAGGGTCATTGTGACATGTTTTCTGTCATGAAAAAAAAATAGAAATAGCAGCACTATAGAATTGATGAATTGTCATGAAATTTTTGAATAAGTGGATGTGGAAATAAGTGAGTGAGTGACGTCCCTAGTATCATATTTATGTAAATTTTGAAAAGTTGGCCTAATTTTATTCTGTTATATCAGCTAGTAATAGCAATTTTGAATGAATATTCTCATTCACCCAGGGCTCCCCAACCAAAAAGATATAGACCCCAGGAGTCAATATGACATTGAGAGAGGTCGAGGAAAAAGTTAATTAAAAATCACTAATATAATAAATAAGTAAATATAATCCATTTGTTCAAACTCACAGTTAAAAGTTGAGAAATTCTCGAAGGGGTCAACTGTCAAAAAAGTTTGGGGACCCCCTGGTCTAGTACCACCTAAAAAAATATGATTTGTGAACAATTCCACATACAAATGCATAATAAAGAGCAACTTTTGAATGGATTTGGATCTTCAAAAAAGNTGCTAAATTAAGAATTACTAAAAATGTTTCTATTTTTATCATACATTTTGTGTATTTTTGATGTCTACTCTCTATATATAAAATACTTAGCTTAGGGTCATTGTGACATGTTTTCTGTCATGAAAAAAAAATAGAAATAGCAGCACTATAGAATTGATGAATTGTCATGAAATTTTTGAATAAGTGGATGTGGAAATAAGTGAGTGAGTGACGTCCCTAGTATCATATTTATGTAAATTTTGAAAAGTTGGCCTAATTTTATTCTGTTATATCAGCTAGTAATAGCAATTTTGAATGAATATTCTCATTCA
>NW_019388504.1:0-7210 GCF_000671375.1 Centruroides sculpturatus
TATAGTTTCTAACGCTTGAATATTCTATTGATTATACTTAAATGATTACTCTATTGAAAACAAAACATATTTTATTAATATTATTTCTTTGTTTTTGAAATATTATATATGATGCAAAAGTGGTGTTTTACTCCTTTAACCCTATCTATAATGTGATAGCCTAACAATAATGCTAATAAAGTAAATCCCAAACATTTTTCTTGTGAAAATGTTTGGAATTTATTTTATTAGCAAGAAAAATGAAAATTAGTTGTATCGAATTATCAAAGAAGTAATTTCTATTCTATGTGTTTAATACGAATGTTTTCAGTAATTTCAAAAAAGTAAAAATACAAGTATATAAAATTCTTGGGATTTGTTTAAAGCTGATTAAAGTATTAAAAGCTAAGTATATCCAGACTTATTTGCAAACATCGGCGAATCTTTATTTGATATCGAAAACATATGAGAGATAAATTTGTTTGCTTCTGTCATTTGTCTTGAAACGGAAAAGAAACTAACTCAATATATTGGTCAAAGGATAAACAGATTTATCTAATAAAATTCAAGATAATATTATCATTAAACAAAAGAGATTATTTACACTTGAAATGAGTAATTAAAAAATTAAAATGCTTTTTTTAATATTTAAATATATCAATGAAATAAACAAAAAAAAAACAATAAAATTGAATAATTTTATTGGATGGAACAGGAAAAGGATACTCAAAATACATTAAAATCACACTAGAAGACTGTATAAATAAATTATATTAAGTACAGTACTTCTATAAAAAATATTTAGAGGCATTTTTGCATATAAGACAAATTATCATAACTGCTGCATTCTATTATAACTAAAATGTAATAAAATTAAGAATCAGATAATACAAGTATTTATAAAGTAAAATATTCATTTTGTATCAATAATAATTTCGTATGTATCTAAAAATTTTATTTTGAAATTATCTATCGCATTTTGACCTTTTTTGTACAGTACATCAACTATACCTTATCGCTTTTGGAATGAATCCAGAGACATTAAACTTAAGTTATATTGTAATTGAGAATATCAATGACAAACAATATCGAGGAAAAAATTTGAATTATTTTTAAAGACAGTTCTTAAACTAAATGTTCATACAATAATTAAATTTAGTCTGATCATCTGACTTAAAGTTATTTCATAGACAGCGTAGATTGGTGAATGTCGCATATAAGAATAATATGAGCACCCTGAAAATTTTCATACCTTGCAATACTGTTCAAATTTGTTTGATCTACGGACGTGTGTAGCTTATGACCTGTTTACTTACACGACATAAACCTAATTACATCGACATAGGCAAGTTTCGTTTTTAATCTTCAAGGTTATGATAGTAGTTTTCCCTGTATAGTTGTTATTTTGGAAAATATAGTTTTATTAATTTATATGGCATTTTCATAAAAAACAAAATTAGTTGTTTGGTTTATAAAAAATGATCACATGATTTTCTTGTAAGTTGTAACCGTATCGGTCATAAGAGACTCAGTACAAGTTGCAATCATGTTTATTCTAACCTTTCCGTTAGCGATGATATTTATTCCGTTTGTTTATTTTCTTATTATGAGCCACAAAACACAAGTAACTAGATTCAGTGCACGGACTGCTCATCGTGGGTGCACGAGACTTCCGTGATTTTTTTAGAAACTCCTGTTTTTGTGGCCTGTGTGTGAAAAATCAGCTACTTGAAGAGCCTATTCTACTAGACCTATAGGCTAGTTACATAAAAAAAAAAGTACTCACAAATATCTTTCTTTTTCTTTGGGGACAAAAATACCCCATAAACGCGTTTAGTTTTATTTGTAGCAAGAGCACCTTTCATAAACTTCCATTATTTCCGTTGGGACACGTCGCGCTCGATGGTATGTGTGCATATTACTCCGTATATGGGAAAGACGCACATTAACGATTGATTTCGTAAACTACATTTATTTATGAAATAATTTGTAATTTTTTTCATGGCTGTTATTTAGGAAAGAAAGAATTTAAGTAACTGATTTTGTAATTTAAATCATTATATGTTGCATTATTTATCAGCTGTGCGGAACAAATGTTAGCTATAAGCAAATCCCCCCAAATCCACCCCAAATATGGAGGGTTCCCTTCTAAAGCGAACTAAGTCCAAATTAAAATTCTTTATATTGTGTTTTAAGTTATTTGTAAGTTTTCTGCATTTTATGTTTAAAAAATGGTGTATTACACTACATTAAGTATATATAGTACTCATTAGTGTATTTTGATTTCTTTTTATGAGAAATTAAAATAAATTTTCTAAACAATTCGCTACCTCTGAAATATTTTACGTGGACTTGGTTCACTTTTGAATTGGACCCTCCATATAAAACTAGTCATTTATCAAAAAATTTCAAATGTATTTTAATATAGTTTCTAACGCTTGAATATTCTATTGATTATACTTAAATGATTACTCTATTGAAAACAAAACATATTTTATTAATATTATTTCTTTGTTTTTGAAATATTATATATGATGCAAAAGTGGTGTTTTACTCCTTTAACCCTATCTATAATGTGATAGCCTAACAATAATGCTAATAAAGTAAATCCCAAACATTTTTCTTGTGAAAATGTTTGGAATTTATTTTATTAGCAAGAAAAATGAAAATTAGTTGTATCGAATTATCAAAGAAGTAATTTCTATTCTATGTGTTTAATACGAATGTTTTCAGTAATTTCAAAAAAGTAAAAATACAAGTATATAAAATTCTTGGGATTTGTTTAAAGCTGATTAAAGTATTAAAAGCTAAGTATATCCAGACTTATTTGCAAACATCGGCGAATCTTTATTTGATATCGAAAACATATGAGAGATAAATTTGTTTGCTTCTGTCATTTGTCTTGAAACGGAAAAGAAACTAACTCAATATATTGGTCAAAGGATAAACAGATTTATCTAATAAAATTCAAGATAATATTATCATTAAACAAAAGAGATTATTTACACTTGAAATGAGTAATTAAAAAATTAAAATGCTTTTTTTAATATTTAAATATATCAATGAAATAAATCTGAATGTGCCTATATATTTATTCCCACTTTTTGATTTTAATTAATATTTTATTTTATTTTTCGGCTATAAATGTAATTTTTATATATCTTACAGACAATTTGATGAAACTAAGTGGTTTAACTATTAGTTTGTACACATTTTTTTACATTAATACGTTATAAGAATCTTAATAAGAAAATTATAAACGTTCTTTATAATATTTAAAAGTTGTATAAAGTAACAGAAAAATTCTTTCGGAAAATATAATAAAAAAACCCATTCATTCAAAATAAATTTGTATAAAAAATTATTTTCTGCATTTTGCCCTATTTTTTTGCCATATTTGATAAAAGTTATTAAATTGTTTAAATATTCAAATTATTTAAAAATTCTAAAACCGTATAAATTTGTTTCAAAAATCAAAAACAATAAACAAGAATAATTAATCTATCTCAAAAACTGTTGGAGCGAAGAAATTCTAACAAATTTTAGAATATTATTTTGGTTGAAAACATATTTCATATTGGTGAAAAATAATTTCATATTAATATTGCATTTATTTAATTAGAAAATTAATTGAATTGTTCATAAATTAGTATTTTATTACTAAATAAGATTTATTTCTTCCCGAAGGAAGAAAATTCTATTTGTCAAACAAATGCGAAAATAACTTAATACACTAACATAAAAACAATGTAATATTGTATAACTTTATATAATATATCATAGACAAGGAAACAGGAAAATTCATTGTCTTCTAAAACAGCGATAAAGTTTTTTTTTATTTAAAAGAATAACATGTTTATCAGTTGGCTATTAAATTTTGACTTACATCTTTTACATTAAATTACAAAGTAATTTATGCTTGGTATATTAAACTGAAATTTAATTATCATAAAATTAATTAAACCATGTCTGATACTTTAAATTTAGAATGAAAAAAAAGCATTTAAAACATCGATTATTTGTCATAATAACTATTTCTCGCTTGTATTGCGTATTAAGAACGAACTAAAAATAAAAAGTGAATGAATATAATAAGTTTATTCCAACTCAAATTCGAAACTGAACTGGATGACATAAATTCATATGTTTGCAAAAGTGAATCATTGGCACATGTAGAGTCTTATCTATATCCGCGTATATCGTGGTTATTCAGGACCTATTTCATAGGATTTTAGACTGGCGCCAATGAAGTCAGAGAAATAGATTCGATTTCCGACTATCAATAGACAGACTCCGAGATGACTAAACATCCAGGCACCTGATATAAAAGCGGGAAATATAGCACCAGAGGTCAGATTACAGAACAAAACGGAACTTAAAAATTATCCATTATCAAAATTCTAAGGAATTAAGTTGATAAATACAGATTTTAAAATATAAATCAGAATAGGACGAAAACTTTTTTTCTATAACTCTCACATTTAGATTTAAAAAGTTATCAATTACCAGTTACCAAAGTTACTAATACTAAATATCAAAAGTGAAAGAAAAAAATAAAAACATTAAAAACGATTATAATTAGTTATTTTTTATTGTTTTAGATAAGAGTAGGCTTATACATTTAAAAACAATAATAAAGTTATTAGTACAGTAATTTCCTCCGTACTTAAGTTTATTACAAGAAATTTGGTAAAAGTTTGAAATTGTTTCTCTAAATATTCCCTATTTTTATACGACTACATGAAAATGAGATTAAATTCAAAATATTTAATAATAAACAAAAAATTCTTGCTGCGTACTATAATTTGTAAATTTAGTGGGAAGTTATTTTCGACAAAACATTTTATGTGAATGTAAGAAAGAAAGAAATTAAGAGTGGGGGGAAAAATAGAATTTTTGGAAGAAATTAACTCAGAGAAAGACTTTTAGACTTAGCTTTAAAAAAACGTAGGCTATTATTTTTAAAGTAATATGATTATTTCATTTAGACTCGGTAATTATGTACCAAAAAACATCAAAATAATCAAAATATAATTTATATTTTTTTGTGTCAGATCAAGAGTATTGAAAATAATTAAAATTTCAATAACTAATTGTTATTACAGTAGAGCATCGATTATCCGACCCCCGATTAACCGTCATATCGGTTAACCGACCGTTCTAGTCGGCAAATTCAAATGTCCGCTAGTGATGTGGCACTACAATATTTGGCTATGTCTTGGCTACTTTAATATTATTTTTNCATACCTTAGATTTTAACGATCCTTACTAAAACACTAAATAAATCTTTTTTTAACTGCATTAAAATGTTACATTAGCAAGCAAAGTAAATATTGAGTGACTATTATCTTAACGATAACTGCTTAATCTTACATTTTATATTAATTACAGAACACCGATGCATTTAGAATGTTATCAGTTTTGTATTTATATTAATGATTTCCTTAAATGGCATTTAAAGAATCATTAGCCTTTCAAAAATTACTTTCGTTTAAATCGATTTTTTTTATTTTAAATCTGCAATCAGATGAAAATCCAACAACTTACCATGGATAGACTTCCTTTTGTTTTTAACAGAGTATTATTCGAATTTGTTAGGTTGGACACTTGACTAACGTTGTCTTGGATACTCTCGTATGAGTCACGAACTTGATGTTGTGGTGAACCAGTCCTGCTATGGAAAACAAACTGAGACATTTTCTTCGGAAATTTTGGAGGCGGACTTCGAATTAAATGTTCGTGTAAATTTTGTTCGTTTTCTTCTTTAATTATTAAATCTTCAAATTCTTCAGACACAAGTTTTTCTTCGTCGTGTTTCTGCAAAGACGAATAAACAGATGATGGAGATATAGAACCTCGGGAATCTCCATATAAAGAATAGCTTTCTAATTTTTGTTGAATATAAGGATTATCTTGTCGAGATAAGCGTAAGGCCTCCATATCTTCTTCCAAACTACGAACTCGTGGAGATACTGGGGATCGATTGCTATATACTGTTGATCCATGCACAGATGATGATCTATCGCGGGTTTCTATATATATATTCGTTGGAGTTGGAATGGGTTGAGTTCTTTTGATTTGAATTGTATTTATATTCTCACTATCAACTAAATTTTTAACATTATTTCTAGCTTTGGACGTATCATCTGGTAAATCGCTATCAGATTCTTGATCTTTTGATTTCTTCCTGAAAATATTTTAAACGTTAAAAATATAATAAAATATATTTTTATGTATAATAAATTCAAATTATTATTTAAAATTTTAAAACACGAAATTAAATTTAAATTGGTCAGATACCGATTTATTTTTTATTTCTAAAGAAAAGAAAAAATAAAATGTACAGAAATTGATCCGACATATTGTAAATTTAATTTTTATAAAACGAATTAATATCTGACTTAATATATCTAGTAGTATTTATAATATGTTATTTAATAATAACATTTATTAAATAATGATAAATACAATTACTTTTTTACCTAGTAAGGAAAAATTATATTTAAATTTTAAAAATTAAGTTTTTACATAAATTTATTTATAGAAAAATTTATATAAAAACTTAATTTTTAAACTGAAATATTCGCATGTTATTCAAAGTGCTGATGTAAATATTGAACTAAATTACAAAATTCTTAGTACTAAAACTTCATTCCAGACATGTCTATAAATAATTTATAATTTTATTTAAGTAATCCAATAAAACAAAATTAAGTAACTTTCGAAATTTTTAATACTCTTGATAACAAATTGAATTCATATCCAAATCGTATGTTTATAATCACCTAAGGTAACGGTATAGTAATAAAACGAATCTTAGATAAGAAAGAATAAAATTCTATAAAAATATGTATGAAAAAAAATGCATCTTAAATGTTCAAAAGTAAGAATCATTAACAATTTAACTCGACTTAAATGTTATTTTCGATGAAAAATGACTTATGATTTCTATTTTCAGTTCAAAACCTTACTAAATTAAATATTTAATTTTTATTTATGACTTTATTCCTAATAATTTCATTACATTAAATAATAAAATTAGCTACACTTTGAATACATATATAACTAGTTATTACTAATGTGTTGGACACATACGCCTCAATGCATAATAAATTATAATCACATTAATACAGAAAATTTGTTTTATGATAAATTAATTAATATATAATGAATATAATTGAATAACTTAGAGTAAGAAAGTGCTAGTTATTCCATTTTTGGCACAAACGTA
>NW_019388505.1:0-6744 GCF_000671375.1 Centruroides sculpturatus
GTAATTTCGCTTAGAGCGTAAAAATAACCGGCCTCGTCACTCGGGTTAGCGTAGTAGTTTCAATCGGCAACCGCTCAGGCTTGGTCAAACGGCCGAGTGGTGCGCAAAGCGCTAATCGTTCCGAGCAGGTCAATTAGTTCGTAATGGTTGTTGACAAGCGCTAAATTAACCGTCTCTTTTTCAGGCGAATAAGCTCGCGAAAGTTCTGTCCACGGACGGACTTGGTACTGTCCGGGCGAAGCCACGTCGTGTTTAAACTCGTAACTAGTTTCGGTGTCGCCACCAAGCGGTTTTCACCGCGACCAAGTCGTTGAGCAACCTAAAGTGGAAATTGGCGCTAAGATCGCCAGCGTTAGTGGTCCAAAAATTGCCAATTTTTTCATCTAAACTCCGATCGCCTCGCGAGCTTGCTGCTGTTTCATCGTCATAATGCTGACCACCGTTGAAGAAACAAATATCACGCCGATGGCTAAGAAAGCAATTAATACCGCTCACCAAGAAATGGCAAAGGGGATCAAAATCGAGCCGAAATTGATCACGAAAATTTTCAAGGAAGTCAAAATCCCAAACGCAACTGGTACGCCGATCAAAATTGAGGCACAAACGGGCAAAGCGTAAATCAGCGCGAACATCCGCATGATTTCACCTCTTTTGTAGCCGAGCGTCCAAAGAGCGGCTATTCTTTGGCGGTTGGCGCTAATTAACAGGCCGGAAACGATGGCCGCGAATAAGATTGACAAAGTGACGGAAATCATCTGAATGATTCAAATGATGTCTGAAGACAGGCGGGAAATGTTGCGGAAAGATGTGCTGCTAATTTCTTGCCAAACGACATCTTTGTTGATCGCTACGTAAGGCGTGCGAGAATAGAGTGCGTAAAATTCGCTTAGTGACCGGGCGACGTCGCTCTCATACCTAAGGTCTGCGCTAGTGAGCGTGCGTTCAACCACGCTTGCTCACTGACCGTGGATCGTGTCGGTTGCTAGGTAAAAATTGGATGGAGAATAGAGACTTAAGGTGCTCAGAACCGTCGGGTCTTGCTGAGTAGTTAAGACTCCGTTAAAATTGCGCGCATCTTTTTCCCATCCGATTAAATGGTTGGCAACCGATTTAAGCGTCAGAAAGCGGTTGTCGTCGTAAGTTTCAATCACGTCGACAACTTCAAAATCAACCGATGGCACGGTGAAATTTTCTGTGTTGCGGTTAACGTGGTTGCTGATAGGAGCGTTAAACTGACTGCCTATTCTTAACCCAAGTTTTTCCGATATAAACCGGTTGATGATAACCGGGTAAGCGTTAGCGCGCTTAAAGTTAGTTAGTTTTTGCCAGTTGGAAGCCGAAAGTTTGAAAAATTTGCTTTCATTCTCAAGACCAATCATGGTGTAGGGAATTTCTTGGTTGCGATTTTTGTAGTTGAAAGCAACGTAAGTGTAAAGTTCGTCGCGACTTTCAACTAGCAAGTTGTCGTAAGTGATCACGTAGGGACGAAACGAGGAAGAAGTGTCAAACATTCTGCTTAAAGCGTTAAAAACAAAAGCGACAAAATCAGGGTCAATGTTTTCCTGGTTAACCATTTTGGACTGACTTAAAACTTTCCAATCGTTAGCCGCAGTCGGTCACCAAGGTTTGGAGCGGTAGCGTTGGTTAATCGCGATTCCGGTAGCCCGTCGGTAAAAATCGCTTTCGTTAGCCTCAGCCCGGTTGCGTTGGTTATCGGGCATAAGTTTGCGAGCGATGTCCCAGGAGTTAATCCCGCTAATTGTGACGTCCAAAAGCGGTTTAAACTGGAGTTTGTTAGCTAAAAACCGTCGGACGCGCTGCATTTGCTTGGTGTCATCCAGGTTAATTAGGTCTACGTTGGCTCCTTCGTCGATGTCGCGCACGCTGGGAATGTGCCACTCGGGAGAATCAGGCGTTGGATATAAACGTGCTCGCGACTCAGCGGGGTCATACTTGACCGAGACCGCGTCTAAGTAAGGTATCGCCCGGTAGTTGCCGCCTTCGCTAGTCGGAGTGTAAAAGTTAACTTGGAAACTGTAGTTGTTGGTGCTGACTGTTTGATTGTAGGCATACTCGGCTTTGCCGAGCGAAGAAAGCCCGATGATAATCGTGGCCACGGAAATGATTCCCGCTAAGGTGGAAAGCATCAGCCTTCCAAAGTTTGAAAGAGTTAACGACATGATGTATTTCACTTTGACGTTAACCCAACGGAAAGGCTTCAAGAAAACTCTCGCGATTGAGAACTTGTGTTTGTCGCGTTGAGCGATCATGTCAACCATGTTGCCGTGCAAATCAACGTAGCACAAAATTCAAACCATTAAAAAGATCGTGACGACCGGCACGATGACGGTCACGATTAGCGAAACTAAGTTGAACAACGTGCCGTAAGTCGGAATCGTCCAGTAGTTAGCAAAGATGTTAATGAAGGGAAACTGGAGAATGTAGCCGACCACGTAGCCAAGAATTGACGGCAACGTGACGAGCAAAAAGGTTACGCAACTGAGCGCGAAAGCGATTTTACCTTTCCGATAGCCTAAGGCTAACAAGGTGGCGTACTTCTTTCTTTGCAAAGTTAGCAGAGACTTGAAAACTAACAGGAACAAGGTGGCGACAAAAATAACCAAGAAAGTGGTGGTTACGATCGTCAGCGTTGAAATGGTTTTTTTGAGTTGCTCCAGAAAAATAACTCTTTCCTGAGCTAAAACAATCGGGTCATTAAGTTGGTTATACTTGGAAACAATCGCCACGTTTTTAGGCCAACTCATAGCCGGAATGTCACCCGCGTAATCAATCCCAAGCGAGGGTAAAATTTGATTGCCCCAGCGCGCAATTGCGTCGATTTGTCCGTCAATCTTAGCGCGCTCTTCTGGCGTAGTTTGTTCGGAGTACTTAACCGAGAAATAGTTTTCCTCGGGATTGGAACGAAAACTGTCAACCGCGCGTTGGTAGCCGCGCAAGTTGGTGTAGACAATCGCCTCGCGCTCGGGAGTCGGGATTGGCCGCGAATGGTCCACGATCGGAAAAGCAAAGTCGGGCGTCACGCCGATACCAGTTACAAAGTAAGGCATCTGGTCGACCCAGACTAAATTGTTGCGGTAGCGATTTTTCAAATACTCGTTTTCGTGGAGCTGCTCTAAATCGTATTCGGTGTAAAGCTCTAGCATTTCGCTCGGATGCAAAGAATATTTGCCGTTTAAATTGGCGTAAGACGGCGAAATGATCGCCTGGTAAGCCGATGGGTCAGTCAGCGTAATGGTTGATCCGATTGAACTTTGAGCCACCCACCGGTAACCTTTTAAACTGTTAACGCTGTACGGCGTTTTGATGCCAAACTTATTTTGGGCGCGGAAATCTATTTCCTTTTGAAACTGCTCATCGGTAAGCATCTTAGTGAAATTTTTGGTGCCATCGTAAATAATTAACTTGTTAATGTTGACGTTTTGGTCGGGCACCTGGACTAACTTAAATGCTTTGTCTTCGGCAAATATCGCGATCGAAGCAGTGTGGCGCATCTCCAATTGACCCTTGTAAATTTCGTTAATCGCCTTTTGAAAACGCTGCGGTTTTTGGTTGTTGACTACGTCTTGGATCCACTCTTTGGCTTCGGCAATTTTTCGATCCAAAAGAACTTTTTCCTGCTCGGCGTTTAAGTCGCCAACTTGAACCGGGTACTCAAAGGGGTGCGCTTCAAAATAACTTTGGTAATCCCCGCTGGCGCGATCAACGACGATTTTTTTCTGACCGGCCAACTGGCTATCCTCAACCCGCAAGTTAAAATCACCTTCGTTTTTAAATAACTGCTTAACAACGCTGTCGTGGAGTTGCCCGTTTTGGCTAATTTGGTCGTAAGAACTTCGGAACGAAAAGGCCGAAGATTGCAAAAGCGTGTAAGTTAGCGAAGAAACGAAAATAATCGCCACCATAATCAGCGAAAAAATTCGCCTTGAAAAAACTAGTTTAAAAGCTTGTTTAACTAGCAGTTTCATGGTCGCTAACTCTCCCGTCATCAACGTATAAAACTTGGTCGGCTACTTCTTTTCACTGCTCGTCGTGGGTGACGACGATAATAGTTGTTCCGTACTTCTTGTTAATGCTAGCTAAAAGTCGGATCACTTTCAAAGTAGTTTTTTGGTCAAGCGAACCAGTCGGCTCGTCGGCAAAAATAATGGTCGGATTTTTCGAAAGCGCCCGGGCCACCGAAACTCTTTGTTGCTGTCCGCCCGATAAGTTACGGATGTCTTGGTTGAGAACTTCTTTGATGCCAAGGTCGTTAAAAAGATCCTCAACGTCAAGCGCTTTCTGAGGATCTTTTTGTAACACCTGACCGATTTTAACGTTGTCCCGTGCGTTTAAGTCGGGTAGAAGGTTGTAACTTTGAAAAACAAAACCAACGTTGTCGCGGCGAAACTGGGTCATTTCGGGGTCTTTCAAAGCCGACAAATTAACATCGTTAACAATGACATCGCCCGTCGTAGCTCGATCAAGACCGGAGATAACGTTTAAAAAAGTTGACTTACCGCTGCCCGAAGGACCGTAAATCACGATCAATTTACCTTTGGGTATGGAAAGAGAAATGTCTTTTAAAATGCGAACCGCGTTATGGCCACTGACGTAATACTTGCTTAATTTGCGAACGTCGATGATGTTGCCCTCGCTATTTTTTAAGTTTTTGTTTCCCTTGGGATGACGGTTTAGTTTTTTAAGTTTTTTTGCTTTGGTTGTCTTGGACATCAATTGTTCCTAAAGTCGCAGGGTACTAGGTAATTATAAGGGCGATTAAAGATCCGGGCCCAATTATGCCTGGTGCATTTTGGCCCAAGGCGGCGGAAAATCGACTGGCGTTGGTAAAGCCTTGCGAAAAGTTATTAAGTACGACAAAGCTGGCTCGGGCGCTCGGTAAACTTGGATTTTGATCTTTAACTTCTTAACTAGCGCTTGACTGGCGTTGATCTCCTGCTGGTAACCCGCGCCTTTAACGAACAAAAATTGGCAATTTGGCTGACCAAGATGGTAACTCATTTGGATTAAATGCTTGAGATCGGCCACGGCACGAGCCAAAATAAAAGCGAAACTTTCCCGATCTTGACTCGTCTCAGCTCGCGTGTGGACGACTTTAAAATCTAGGTTGAGTTCGCCTTTAACGTTGTTGAGAAAAGCGACCTTTTTGGCGTTAGCTTCATAAATCGTCAGTCTAATTTTTGGGAAGACGATTTTAAGCGGTAGACTCGGGAACCCGGCGCCAGCACCGATGTCAAGAACCGGCTGATTTTCCATGCCTTGCGCCCAGTCCCAAAAAGTGACTAGCGACTGGTAAACGCCCTGCTCCCAAATTTTAGTCGGACTTCACGCCGTTAAATTAAATTTTTGAGCAAATTTTTCAATCAGCCCCACGTAACGCTCTAACGCTTTAAAACTAGTTGGATCTTGAACGAGATTTTTAACCGCCTGAACAAAATTCATCACTAAACAGCGATTTTTTGCTTGAGTACTTCCATCGGCATGAATCCGCTGGCGCTGTTTTTGAGTTTCTTGTTGTGGTAAATAAATGTGGTTGGAACGCTTTGAACGCCGAATTCAGTGGCTGTTTCGCGGTTATTGTCTAAGTTAACCTTTAAAACAGTGATGTCCGGGTTTTGCTGGGCAAGTTCCTCTAACACTGGTGCCATCATCCGGCACGGGCCGCACCAATCAGCAAAAAAGTTAACGATAGTTGTCCCGTTAGTTAATTTGGATTGGATTTCGCTACCACTGATAATTTCTAGGGGCATTTTAACCTGCTTTCTGAAGTGTTTGTCTAGTACTAAAAAGCATTATACGCCAGACCTAATAAGCCCTGGCAAACAAAACTAAGCGACGTGTGAGCACTCCGGTTAGGATGCATTTTTTACTCTCGGTCAGTTTGTAATCAAAGGGAAGACACCGCGCTGTGGCGCCAGTTTGGGCTTGGATCTGCTCTTCGTGCTGTTCTTTCCCAGCGAAAGGAGCGAGAACAAAGCGGTGGTTTTTAATCGCTTCTTTAAGATCGGCGTAACTATTGACTTTCACGGTGTTTTGGCGAAGTCTTTGCTGGGCTTGGTCAAAAAGATTTTGCTGAAGTGCGGCGAGAGCCTTTTCAACCGCTTTGGGTAACGTTTCTAAGTCGCAATTTGTCTTAACCAAAGTGTCGCGCCGAACCAGCACAACTTGGGCGTTTTGAATTTCGCGCGGTCCAATTTCAATTCTGAGCGGAACGCCCTGAATTTCCGACTCGGCCGCTTTAAAACCGGGGCTTTTGGAACTGGTGTCTAACCTAACTCGTCAACGCCGCGATAGTTTTTGAAACAGCTGGCGCGCAGTTAGTAAAACTTGGGGGTTTTGGTCGCCAAATAACGTGATTAAATCGATTTGGTAAGTCGCCACCCGGGGCGGCATGATTACTCCCCGGTTGTCTCCGTGCGCCATAATAATAGCGCCGATTAAACGGGTTGACATCCCCCAGGAAGTTTGGTAGGGATGAACTAGTTCCTGACTTTGATTTTTAAACTTGACCGCGTAAGTTTTGGCAAAATTCTGGCCTAAGTAGTGCGAAGTTGCGCTTTGAAGAGCTTTGCCGTCTTTCATCATCGCCTCTAACGAATAAGTGGTAACGGCTCCGGCAAACTTTTCCCGGGGTGTCTTTTTACCAACTACGGTCGGGATTGCCAAAAACTTGCTTAAGAAGCGAGCGTAATTGCGAATCATTTGCCGCGTTAGTTTGCGTGCCTC
>NW_019388506.1:0-6887 GCF_000671375.1 Centruroides sculpturatus
AACATTTTGAAAGTAAAATGTTTTTTTTAACTTATTCTGTGAAGATTCTTTTTACTTCTTGTACATCTAGTTAGTGATAAAATTTACTTTTTTAATGCATGTCACATCCATGAAGTTGTCTTACTGCCATTTTGTAAGCAACATGTGTTCACTCTGGACAGAGGTTGTTTGCAAGTAGGAAGTGTGTACAAAGATTCTTTCCACCTGTGGTTGTTTTACGCTGTGCCACTGAGGACATACCCTAATGCTGTAGAAATAATTAGCATATCTATCAACTGGAAGATGCTAGGGAAGATGGAATAATTTCTTTATTTAATATTTATTATTAATATTAGTCTATTGTGTCTAGAATTTATTAATAAATATTATTATACTGATTTAACTTGTGGAAAAAATTAGAGATGAATTGATCTGTTGGTTCAAAAGAATAAACTTTCTTTATTTGTACCTGAAAGTTTATTCTTTTGAACCAATAGAGAATAGACTAATTTAATCTTTCTAATTCTATCTGCAAGTTAAATCAGTGTAAGTCATATTAACAGATTATAGTCACAGTAGATTATACAATATTAAAGAGACTGGAAGGATTAATTAATTAATTATTATTATATGTTTTAAATCCATAATTTTAAATTTTGTTTAATGCATAGATGACATTATAGTTTTTGTGGAGATTTCTGTTCTATTTTTTATATTGTTTCATAAGAAGCATTTTTATGTTTTTATTTTTGTTTGTTGGAGTTAAAATACATTTTGTTTAATGTTGCAAGCATTGACGAATCATCTGCACAGAAATCAAGTAGTTTTTATAGATTAAATATCCAGTATCAAATTTTATTAATATTTCCATAAATAACCCCTGGAGGTCATTTATAGAAATATTATCAAATTTTATGAAAATTCAAAAATAACTCTCTCAGAAACCATAGTACTTACTCCAGCACTCAATTTACTAATCAGACAAACACCCCAGGATAACGTTAATGGAGGGGAGAGCGATTTGCCCTGTTTAATTTTTATATTGTATGTTGAGAATAATTTAGATATTGTGGATGAAAAACAATTACCTGCTCCTTTAGCTTTTAAATTATACACCAATAAGGAACAAAGACTGACAAGGAAACTGTCGGAGTGTCTTCTAATAAATTTTAATAAAATTTAGTTAATAACTACGTTAAAAGTATACAAACTCTATTTTAAATTTGTAGCATTCACTAAAAGTTTTGATCAGAGTTATTAGAAATCAAATGTTGCACTACTTTATAGTAGTTTAGCACAATTACGCAAATTTTTAGAAGTGAAAGGGTCGCGGAGGAAGACGGCGATATTACATTTAGAATAAATTCTGGAATTTTCAAAAATGGTTGAAGAATTAATAAAATTTTGTATACTTTTAACATAATTNCTTTCACTTCTAAAAATTTGCGTAATTGTGCTAAACTACTATAAAGTAGTGCAACATTTGATTTCTAATAACTCTGATCAAAACTTTTAGTGAATGCTACAAATTTAAAATAGAGTTTGTATACTTTTAACGTAGTTATTAACTAAATTTTATTAAAATGTATTAGAAGACACTCCGACAGTTCCCTTGTGAGTTGAAAGCTTTTTGAATGTCTATGAATGATGCAAATAATTTTCTGTTTTTTAGCTAAATGAAGTTGTATTAGTGATGATAATAAGATTGCAGATTCTGTTCCTTTGTTTTTAATATAAGCATACTGGAATTTAGCTTCTAGGTCCATTATTTTGGTTCACAGTTGAAATTTAGTTGCCAGTATTGATATGAAGCATTTTCTTTCTTAGGACTGAAAGTAAAGCTATAGGTCTATAATTGCTTGGAGAAAGTTTGTTGTCCTTTTTGTATATCATTGTAAGAATAACAGAGTTCCAAGAATCTGCACACCACTCTGTACATTCTACTATTCAGAAACTTTAACTCACAAATTGCTGAAATAACAGACTCTCACTACAGTGGACCCAATCAACTGTAATAACATCCGTAATACAGTAAATTAATTAATAACATCTGCCATTCAAAAGATAAACAAGCTAACAAACTGGGAATAAACTTAATAAAATTTATAACTGAGCATAAAATGTACATTCTAAACAGTTGCATTCAATCTGATCATCTAGCAGAATTTACCTGTACTGAACATAGTGATAACTCCACTATAAACTTCTCTGAATTCTTGTTAGATTACTGCTCAGTTATAAATTATTCAGTTATAAAGAATTCTTGTATTATTACTGCTCAGTTAGTTGCGTTATAAATTGAGTTGAATAAGTGCAATAGTTTTATTTTAGTGGGATATGGGAGTGTCTTCAGGAATTTGGTGGGGATACAGTCACTTCCAGGAGTTGTGTTACTTTGAGTTTTGTTTATGGTATCTTCTAATTCTTTAAATGTAATTTTAGAGTCTAACTTATAAGTATTCATTGTCAAAGTCAGTATTAGATATTAGGGGTAGAATTGGTTGAACATCAGGAAATCACTGGTAGAAGTTGTCCATGTTTCAAAGTTTATTATTGATGTGTTTTCACTTAGATCTGTTTTAAAACTGAATTTTCATATTATAGACTAAAATGATTTATCAAAGTAGATTTAAGATTGTCGAAATAGTTTTTTTTTTTCTTGACCTTCAATAAATCGTTGTAGATCTGTTTGCCCTTTCTATAATTAATAAAATTTGTTTGAATTTTTTTGAAATAGTTTTAAGTTGGTTTGTTTTATCTTTTTCATCTTATAACAGTCGAAGTCATATCATGGTTTCTTCAATTTATTTTGAATGGTTCTTTTAATGAGTTCGATTTGAATATATTCCTTCATTATATAAATCATAAGATTATAGATTTCTTTGCTGTTAAAATCAGTTATTTCCGGGATGTTATTAAATCTGTTTTCTATTTCAGCTAGATATCTTGGAATATTGAAGTTGATCTTTTGTTGCTTATTGATCAAACTAGATGATTTTCTTTGTGAAAACAATAGGATTTTTGTTATTGTTGTGAAATGGTCAGATATATCAAAGGTTATGATGAACTCTGAGCAGTAATCTAACAAGAATTCAGAGAAGTTTATAGTGGAGTTATCACTATGTTCAGTACAGGTAAATTCTGCTAGATGATCAGATTGAATGCAACTGTTTAGAATGTACATTTTATGCTCAGTTATAAATTTTATTAAGTTTATTCCCAGTTTGTTAGCTTGTTTATCTTTTGAATGGCAGATGTTATTAATTAATTTACTGTATTACGGATGTTATTACAGTTGATTGGGTCCACTGTAGTGAGAGTCTGTTATTTCAGCAATTTGTGAGTTAAAGTCTCTGAACAGTAGAATGTATAGAGTGGTGTGCTGCCATGCATCAATTATTTTGAAGATTTCATTGAGTTTTGCTAAACAGTTGAGAGGAATATAGGCAATTATCACTATTATTAACTTGCTGTCATTATTTTCAAGTATAGCTTTGTTTGTTGAAAGTAGTAGTAATATAAAATTGTCAGCTTTCTTGATGTGAAGTATTTTAAATAAGTGTTTTTTTTTTATTAAAATGCATAAAATGCCACTTGGGCATTCTGGACCAAGTGGTTTGTGTGCTAGAACTATTTCAATTATAAATTCGTTAAAGAAAGTTGATTTGTAAAACGATTTACAGTAGACCCCCTATAACGCGAGTTCATATAATGTGGATTCGTATATCACAGCAAAAAAATTGTGACTGTATTTGTATAAAGATGCTAAAAGAGACTCGTAAAATGCAGTAAAATGTCATCACCAACTCGTGTCACGACAGGATTGGTCGAATCTGGACCAATCCAAAAAAATTGGACAAGATACATTGGACTCACTTGGAGAATTCTGTTGACTTTGTGGTATTGCTTCCGTATGAGGATGGTTTTTGTAAGTTTTTGTCAGCATATAGATTAAAGTCAGTTATAAGATTAGAATTAGATTGGTTGATGATTTTTACTTCCCAGTTTGGTTTGATTTAATGGAGGTCTTTCCCTCTTTGCTGGAGAATGTTGCATGTTGGTTGTTACTAAGTATATCTTTAAGAGATGTCTATTTATATTTATATTTGAACACTTTTTATCAAATTAGTAAATTAGTTAAAATTGACAAGTATGCTAACTTCAAATCCTTATTGAAGTGTGAAGAAAAAGTCACCCAGCTTTGTGAATTTATATGAAATCCAAAAATATCTATGAAAATTACAAAATTAAATATAAAATTCTGACAATAGAAATAAATCTAGACTTATTTTTAGAAACTTATTTATTAAAAAGTTACATCATTTGTAATCATCATTTCACTCCAGTACTTTGATGTTATTATTGATCTTTGTCTTTATCTTATTTTCTAATTCAGTCTCCTGAAAGAAATTTTGGGCAGTGCAGTCCTGAAGAACAAAATAAGGAAAATTATTGCTACCTTAACAATAAATTATGTTATCTGGAAAGATCATCTAGATTCCTTGTAATTCACTTTGAAGGATGTTGTTTTTGAAATTGTGATTCTGAAAGTTGCTTAGTCTGAGAATAAGCCCATAAACTTGCTTTGGAATATCTTATTTATGGAATTATTTGGTACTTCAGTTTTAATACCTAATGAAATAGAATATGGAGATTTGAAATGTGTTTAAATGTTTAAGCCATAATGGTTTTATATTCCATACATTATTTCAAAAATTATGGCTTCATATTTAATACAAAAAAATATGCATTAGATATGAAGTCTGGTTTTTAAAACTACAATGAATAACTAATTATAAAATAATCATTCATTTTTAGAACCATCAATTAATAATTAATATGATAGTTGACAGATTTAGCATCAGAAAATCAAATTATCACAATTCATTAGGTATTTTAAACAACTAGTTGAAGATCAACAATTAGGTCAAATTATATAATTGGATTTTTAATAATTAGTGCAATTACAACCAGTAAATAATTTGGCTATCTACAGACTAAATTATGTAATTAGATTTTTAATAATTAACACAGTTTTATAGTCCATAAATAACTTAGCTTTAGATCTTTTTAATATTGGAATATTAAAATACTGTTTTTCTGTTTATTTCAAACCTTGAGCAATATTTACACTTAAGCATGACACACAAAAGAACTTTAATCATTTTCTAAAAATTTAAGCTTTTAGAAAGTAAAAAAGAAAATTATATATGTATATTTAAAATAATACAGGCAACAAATCAGTTTTTGTAAACCATGGTTTTAAAATATACTTAGGCTCCAGAGTTTACCAACATTGAAGAAATACTGATCTCTTTTTAGCAGGAATAATACATGATACAGGCATATTTGTAAATCTTGGCTAATATTTACTGTAGACCTTAGTGAATGCTACAAATTTAAAATAGAGTTTGTATACTTTTAACTTAGTTTAACTAAATTTTATTAAAATTTATTAGAAGACACTCTGACAGTTCCCTTGTCAGTAGCCATATTTATGTATTTATTTAGATCTTAAATTAGTATAATAAACATTTAGTTATATCCTAACCATACAGCCCACAGGCCGGATCCAGCCCATCTAATGAATTTATGCGGCCCGCGATTAATCTTTCAACATTAGCTACTGAAGTCCAAATAGCTCAATGAAAAGTTCTGATGCCTAAAAGAAAAAAAGGTCAACAACTCACTGTGTGTTTAGAGTTAACCCTCCATTGCAAATTTCTTAAGTATAGTGTAGAATGTTGATAAAGCATGATAATGTGAAAAATATTATGTACAATTTATGTCTCTATGTACTATTTAGTCTCTACAGGGTGACACCACAATGAGATTTTGCACCATCTCAAAATCTTCCTAGGGCAGCCTCTGGTTCGGCCTGTAGANAACAATACGATATATATATATACAGTTCATCAGTTGTTTATGTTCCAAAGATAAGAATTTGTATGTACTTGGAGGTTAAAAGGTTAACAATAATTATTGGATTATTTTATAAAAATGCTTTAAAAAATTTTTATATTAGAAATTATGTAAAAGTAATATATGATAATATTTTTAAATTTAGATTTTAAAAACCTAGAGAAATTAAGTTGCAAATCCTTAAGAAGCAATTTTCCTCTGATCAGACCAACTCGGTTTACATCTCAACAGTTTAGACAAGCTTCATGGACAGGAGGAAATTATTGGTCATTTTCTAATGAGAAATCTTCTTCTAGTGTAGCTGGGAATTCTTCTCTTGGTTTAATTACTCCTCCTCCATCTGTATGCAGTTCTCAAGAAAGTAGTTCGGCTAGTCATGCAGGTAAGATAGTGCATAAAAAATAATAATGTGTTAATTTGTCACATGTGTTTGATATAAATGTTTTATTAATATGAATTTGATTATAAGACAATTTATAATAATTTTTGCATTAGTAAAAAGAAAGAGATTATATTTTGAGTAAATTAAATTTCACAAAATCATCTGCATTTGGCTTATAATAACAAAAAACTGAAAATGATAAAATGAAAAGCAATATAATTATGAATGAAAATAATAATATTAAAGAAAGAGGCAAGCAATATCAGCCATAGTATGTTAACTAGATTTATCTGATTAACAAATTTTTAGGATAAGAATAATTGAAAGATAAGAATGAATTAGTGAGGAAATTGATAATCAGTTTTTTAGATTTATTGTGATGAATGACCAGATATATGTACAAAATAATGTATTCATTTCAGTTTTATAAGATACTTTTGACAGTGATATAGAACACAAACATGAATATTTATCTGAAGCACTGAACTATTTTAAAAACATCTAATGTATTTATTTAAAACTTTTTATATTAATTACAGTTAATTGAATATGAGTTTTATGTTGTCATCTGTGTCAAATTAAAGTTTGGAGTGATTTTTACCTA
>NW_019388507.1:0-6739 GCF_000671375.1 Centruroides sculpturatus
GATTCTGTCTTAGACTGGTTTTTATGCCTTACAGATGCGGGTGTTGACGGAGCCAAGAAAATGGAGATAAGTCAGTCCTACTTGTTTTCCGTTAAATGCTGTAGAAAAGGCATCTGAAAGCGGTGAGTCGGGCGCTTTAAACTCTAATAAAGGTCCGTGATTCGATTACGGAACGTTGCACGGGGTCTCACCGACGTACTTTAATGGCCGATTCTTTAACCTTATTTGCCGGGTGTCCGCCTGGTTTACTTTCCTTTTTATTGTTTAAACTACGGAATAACCTTTCGTGTTTTGTTTGTCTTAAAGGTTAATCGATTGGTTTATCGTCGTGTTGCTTGCAGCGCGGGATTTGGCGGGTGCGCGATCCGTTTGTAATTGTTAACGCGTGTGTAATGGATTAATTTAATTACAATACGTCCGGTGACGTCGGCAGTGTGACGTTTCGTGCATAATTAATGAGCTGTAAGTGTGACGGATTGTTATGGGTTTTGATGTATATACGTTATCTAGTGCGTGTTTCTACTTTCGTGCTTAAATATACGAGGGGGAATGCGGTAGAATTTAGGGGAGACGAGTGTCCTTACTGCGCTAATTGTCATGGTTATTTAGTGGGACGACCCGGTTTCGACCGTCCCGCTCGTGGCCGGTCAAAGGGCCAAGTTTTAATCTTATGTATGGCTTTGTATTTGGCGAAGACGCGTATCTGATTCATCTCGTGCCTCTCGGTCGAGACGGGCGACTGAAGAAACCTCGGCCGTCGGTTAGTTACGAAATACCGGGTGTCCGAAAAGTTACCGTGCGGTGAGAAATTTGTATTGCGGACGAGACCCGTAAGTAGTCGGTCTCGCAATTTTCTTTTCGATATAGGGCATTACTGCTCTCTTGTGGACTATGGTTTCTGTAAAACTTCTTTGCCGATGGCAGAATCTGGCCTGTTACGTCTCTGCTGGATTTCGGGGCCTCAGGGAGACCTTTCTGGCATTTGCCGTAGGAGATACTGTAATGTCGTACGTAAAACTTCATTTTTAATGAAACTTAAATCTTTTCAGCCGAACGGTAACTTTCGGACCCCGTATTTTGCATTAATTAACTTGTATATTTCTTTTTTAAATTATAGCCTGCAAATTATGTATTGTATTGTTTATAGAATTACAAAGCTGAATTTTTTATTTAAGAAAATTTCTTTTATTTTAAACTGTTAATAGACCATTACTAATTGCTGTTTTTTTTAACAATTTTTTTCTTTTTTATTGTTGGATTATTTCGAGACGATGTTACGTTGTAGTAATTGAGTATCGCCAGTCAAAATTTCGAGTTTATTAGTTGCAAACGTGTTGAAAATTGTCAATCGATAGTATTGAGATTTGTTATGTAGGCTATTACACACTTACAATATGTTATTATTTTGAATATGTTTCATTGGATGAGTATATTTAGACACTTTTGAGAGAAATAGTTCATGATTTAGAAACTAATTTTATTCATAATATATAAAAGTTTTGTGAAAACACTATGCAGTTTTAACACACGAGTACGGATACAATGTCTATTCCAAAACATGCAGCGAACCTTAAACACTCTTCCCACGGGAAAATGTCTTGTAATTGTCGCAGTAGCAAATGTTTTTGGAGGCCTGTGTCAAGCTTACACGGAAGAAACACAAACATATCGTGATGATTAAGATATTTTCCCGTTGGAAGCATTTGAAATTTGTTGCATGTTATTGAAATATCTCTTGGTGCATGTATTATCATACATACACAGACATATTTATTTGCAAGTGAAATATACGAACAAACACACTTTTTAATGATACAAAATGTTTTATTGAACCTTTTTTGTATCCCAGAATAAAAGCTATCAATTTGGCAGGTTTATCAATTAACGTACAATAAGCGGATTAGTTCAGACTCTTCTTAAAACATTGTGAAATTGTCGTGCCGTACTAATTAGGAATATACTCGTGTATTTTGATTAATTCTTTTTGTTTATTTTGTAAATTGTATTTAATTTGCCATGAATCTTTTTCAGCAAATGATTTTCTAAATAGATACTTTAACTTTTGTAAATTTCTGATTTACATATTGAATATTTTAAAATATTAAGTTATTTTTTGTAATTGGTTATTGATTTTATAAAAGAAACTTCTTTATACTTATTTTAAGATAGCTAAACTGGTATTTTAATTTTCCCATTATTATAAATGTTAAGATTAGAGTTTTAGGTCATAAACTAGGAAATTTAAGATAAAGAAAATATAGAATTATCCTGTAAAACTCGAAATCGTTCGTAAATTGTCGAAACTTGTTTTGAATCTATTAATTCCGAAGTTACATTTTAACTTACAAATTACTTCTTGTAATATTGTAAAATCCATATTTACAGTCTTTAAATTTTGTCCCTGTGTTTTTATAGTTTTTTTTCTCGTCAAAATATAATAAACTTTTAAGAAAAATTGTGCCAAATC
The DNA here is from genome assembly GCF_000671375.1 of Centruroides sculpturatus. Lineage (NCBI taxonomy): Eukaryota > Metazoa > Arthropoda > Arachnida > Scorpiones > Buthidae > Centruroides > Centruroides sculpturatus. Next base: position 2,468 of record NW_019388507.1, read on the forward strand.
ATTTTATTTTACTGTAAAATTCAATTTATAATGACTTTAAATATTTTTTTTTTTTTGCATCTGTAGAGGAAAATAGTGTTTAATAATATGATTCGTTGCATTTAAAGCCAGAGTTTTTACACTTGATTACTTGCAGCAGTTAACATTTAAAGTTCATTAGGTCAGGACATTCTCTTGTGATACTGTAAGTAAACATATAAAGTAAATAACTGGAATAGATGCCAATTTTTGTTTTAACAACTTTTAAAAACTGATATATATCTTTTTAAATATAAATATAACATTTAAAAGCATTGGCAATTGATAAGATTCTGTCTTAGACTGGTTTTTATGCCTTACAGATAAAAAAAAATTTCTCTTTACAATATGAAAACTCCATTTTTCTTTCCTAGAAATAGTTTTAAAATTATCTAGTAGTACAATCAATCAAACATGGTGTAGAAAATCAACAGAAGCTTTGAAAGTCAATTAATTTGCTGTTTAAATATAACGGAGTAACTTATCTATTCCTGTTTCCTGTTTCGTTTAGTTGACTCAAATGCTCTGTTTTTACTTGCTTATGTAATTATCTTAACGTGATATTTAATTACTAACCGTGTTGATTAAATATTGCCGAATGCAAACTGTATTTTCAACTGTAATGCGACTTTTGCCAAAATAAAAATAATTTTGTCTGAATTTTTAGCATTTTTACAGAATCTGTTTATCGTCTCCTATTTTAAGTCGATTTGGTAAGTTAATTTATATGAATTGTTGGCATCTTATATGTAAATATAACTGTTTTGTAGTTGATTCTTTTATGTAAACTTTCCATTAAAGGAATTTTTATATGCAGTATTCCCTTTTCTATGGAGATACGTTCCAAGACCTCTGTGGATGTCTGAGTCAAGTCAATGAATTGATAGTGTACGGAGCTGGTTTTATTTCCTATATGTGCCCGTGATAGAATTTAATTTATAAATTTTGTGCGGTAAGAAATTAACAACAGGAATCAATAATAAAAATTATGTAAATATAGCCTCAGTAAATGAGTTTTTTCTCTCTTTATTAAGTCACAACCTAAGCTTTTAAAGGAAGGAGGAGCTTTTCTTTGGCATATCTAAATTGCCATCATCACTACTCTTGCACTTTGGAGACCTTATTAAATGAAATAAGTGTTACTCGAACATCGGCACTATAATAATACCACGAAAGCCAATATCGTAACGAAGATGGCTACTAAGTGATTAATGGTCATCTATTGTACGGCATGTATATTCCGGACAAATTAGTAATTCAAATTTCAGTAGGATGGCACAAGAATTTGGCATGCTACTCGCAATAGTATAAAATTTAAAATTCGAGCTTGAATTGTTTATTTGTGGAATTTTCTTCTTAATATTTTTAGTTTGTGTTTAGTAAACAGGTTGATCCTGGAAGTGGAGCAATCTAGTAAACACCTCAGTTTACTAATCTTGAAAAGTAAATGCTAATACTACAAAAATTGAAAAATATTGAGATAAATTTCTTCTTCCAAACAATTACTGTAATAATAATATAAATATAAAATATAGTATTAGAGAAAAAAATAATATTACACTGCTTTGCCACGTATGCAAGCGACGGAGACATCTCTGTCTCTTATGGCTCTACCAGATTGCTTCGTCACATATTTTATTAATCACATAGAGTTCATTCAATTATTTTTCTGCATGCATATATTAGTTTCAATGGACGCAAGCCTAAACTTTAGCGGTTTTAAAGTACGATTTGAATTCTGTATTTACTTTGTTTTTCTGTTCTTTCATATCACGTGATCTGAGAATGTCTGATTGATAAGGACAAAAACGTTTGTTATATTAAATATTTTTGTGTTTATATAACTGGTTTTGTATGTAACTGTTTTTTATGTTTATACAGTTTAGTGTGCAGGTGTGCTTTTNATATTCATAAATTAAATATATAAAGTACTGAAGTTATAACATATTTTTAGCTATATCTTTCGGATAAATGTTGTGTGTTCTTTAACGTTAAAGTTTACAAGAATTTACCGCAAAAGAAAAATGTATATTTTATTAACTCTTGCCAATATCAAAAGTCAAGCATAATTTCTAGTTTTTTAACTTCCTCGGAGAAGATATATAATTAAAAAAAAAGTAAAATAAAAGAAAATTGTAGATAATGTAAACAAAATTAAAAATTAATTTCACGATTGTGTAGAACAGGATAAGAAAAAACAGTCTTTGTGTTCCACTCGTTAAGTTATTTAATAGAATTGTAGATGTATCTTAATGATGTAAGCTACAATTAAGACGGTGCGATATAATTAAATGTGTAGAAAAAAATGATATTTTCACTATTGTGAATACATTGTTACAGAATTTTATTTTCATTATTTTATATCTCCAAACTAAAATAATACTATTATTTGTAGTTTTTTTTTATTGTTTTTACACGTATACAAAATTCTTATCTTAAAACAATTAAAGTTTTATATAAAAGCATTTATATAAGTGATGCGTAGTTTAGTTTTAAAGAAATTATCGCTTTACCTTTTAATTATATAATTTGTTTGAGCGTTGGTTTCATTTCGATCTTAACGAATTTTATTTCGTCAAAATTTTTTTTTTGTGCTTTAAATTAACTTTTAAAGACAATCATATTTTAACTTTTTAAGTAAAATACAATATTTTATTGACCTCTGATTTTTATGCGACTTTTGTGGATGTTGTTCGAGCGTTTATCAGACGCGTTTCCAGTTTACGGACGGGTAGATAAGACCGCTAACACCCGTTTTAATAGTTGTCCTAGATTCGTTGGTCCGAAATTTTTAGTTTTGTTAAGATTATTATCCTAGTAGGATGCGTATTGAATCATTTTTGTATTACTGATCTAAAAATAACTAAAACTTTTAACTAAACTCAAAATTTATATAATGTCGAGGAAAGAAACCCAGTTAATAAGGTAAATTATCTGGTTTAATCTAGTATTTAAATTGAATGTAATTTTAATATAACTTTAATTGTTATCAGTTATAATTTCAAATACAGGAATTATTGTTAATGGCTGAAAAATTTTTTAAAAATATTAAAAATAACTCTGTACAGGAGTTTCTTATATAAGTCTCGTCTTAAAATATATAAAAGTTCAAGTACAGTATACAGGAAAACACTTCGAGTTACAGATGATTCAAGTTAGAGAACAATAGAGTAAAAAATATAAGTTCTGAATAGGTTTGTATTTTTATCTCTCTTGCATTATATAAAGATTTTTTGATACTTGTTCTTGTTTTAAATGGCCTGTAAAATGCCTTTCAGCAAAATGTTCAATGTAACTAATGGAATTGAACAGTTTTGCAGGCACATCTTGTTGAGATGAAGTGAGAGGACGTAATGCTTTGGACTGGAATGTTGTCTGAAAATTGGCGTTGAAGAGTAGATACAACTAACCATCTGAAAATTTCATGGAAATCCAATAATTAGGATCACTTTAGATAGAATAAATATTAAAATTTGAGTCGAGGAAGTTGAAATGAACATAAATTGGTGTCAGGAGACCGTGAAAAACTTCGACTTTGAGAAAACTCAAGTTGGAGACGTTAAATTCCTATCCTGTTCCTTGAGACCTATCAAGTGCTTCATTTTCTTTGAGTTAATTAAATATTTGAGTTAGAGAAGTTATACTTTGAGTTACTGTTGTTTTTTCTTTTGCATACTATTAAATAATGAGTTTGAATGAAGACAATGAAAAAATTCAATAATGTGCCGAATTTAGGGCGAGTCAGTTTAGTTTTAGTAATAAATAAATACAAAATTGTTTAATTGTAGAAAACGTTACATTTTGTAATTTATACAAAAAGAAAATTACAAAACTAGTATAAAGGGAGTGGATTTGTTCTCTCGGCATTGACCCGATTACAGAGATAACTTGTAGGGATTCCTAATAAACATGTCGTTACATTTGTATCCATTAACTATGATTTGTGGAATGCCTAGTTTGTCACGAATTAAATTTCTTATTTATTTTTAAACAAGAATTATTTTAATTTAGAATACCAGGTTCTTTGTTCATTTTCTAGGTATACTTTATAGATATTTTGAATAACTTTCTTTTGAATAATTTGAATGATTCTCTTTTGAATGAATGTAGTAATGACCAAAGTTACATTTGTATTTTGAATTAAAAGAATATATAATAGAATGAACCTTCTAAATGATATTACAATGCTTAATTGAAATTAGTTTCTATGTATTTAAATTTTCTAAATAAAATTTTATAATATATAATAAATAA
>NW_019388508.1:0-6728 GCF_000671375.1 Centruroides sculpturatus
AAACTCGGCCACCCTTCGGTCCACATTAGGCCGAGTTTTCGAGGCTCTACTGTATTAACAAGTGTACATACAGTGTACAAAATTGTTTTTATATAATTTAAACCTAACAATACCATTGAAAAAGCCTTTTCATATGATTAAAAAACATTTTAAGAGTTAATTAGTATATCTGTTAAAAATATTTTTAATACAGATTTGTAACCTGGCACTATTGAGACATGAGATATTTCAATTATAGATTTTTCCAGATCATAGTGTTGCACAATAACTTACTAATTTTTTAAATTTATTCAACAATTGCATACAAATGTTCCAATTCTCCAAGAGACATTTGTGTACAGTAATGTTAATGTGGTACTACACAAGAGCACCTTGGATGACATGGAATGTTTGGTACTAACAAGTGAGTGAAGAACAAAATACAGCAATACTGTTATAAAAATAAAATTTTTTTGACAATTACAATTAAAATTTCTTTAATTTTAAAATTAATATTAACAAGAGTTATCATAGTAAATTCTTTTTTAAAATTTCTATACCCCTTTTGAGTAGTGCATATCACTTGGCCAAGATTCATAATATTAACTGTACTATATTCTCTGTCTTTGTTGGCAAAGTAGTCTTCCACAATTTATCTTGGATGATGCAGAACATCAGTTAAATAGGTCTCAGTTAATCAGGACAATATTAAATTTGAAGTTCAAGTGTTTTTAGATTATGAATTTCCAGATAATAGATGTTCAACTATACATTTAGATATTTTAGAATAATATTCACATATTGTTTACATAGTAATTCAAGAAACAAATTTGATATCTTTTTATACTTAGAGAGAATCTAAAATAAAAACAATTATTTATTCCTTAAGAAAATATGAATTTTCATTACTATAAATACAAAACTTATAAAAATATATTTTTGAAATTAAATATTAATTAAATGAATTATACAGTTCTGGAAGTGATTATGAAGCCAATATATTTTTCAGCTGGAAAATAATATCCTTGTTTTATTTAATTTATGAAAAGGAATGTTGCCATGACAAAAGCAGTGGAAATAAATATAAAACCACTTAATAATATCTATTGATACAAAATTTTATTTTGAAATTTAATAATTTGTGCTGGCTCCATTGTTTTTTTAATTACATCTATTAGCCCAGTTTTCATAGACAGAAGTTTTCATAGCATTTCCTTGAGGATCCCATTCCCCTCCTTTCAAATGAACTGGAGTTCTTCAATGGCATTATAATGTTTCCCATTATTTAAACTCATCAAGATAGAACAATCCAAATACTCTCAATCAGATTAAGATCCAGACTATAAGCTGGCCAATCAAGCATGTGAAAATTTCTCTTGTTAAGTTAACATCTTGTAAAAATAGGCACATGATTACATTATCTTGCTGAAGTATGAAATCATCACAATAGTATTTTCAGAAAACAATCTTCAGAATCTCTATGTATATCTGAAAGTTCATACGAACTATTATTTATATTTGTCAGCAGAAAAAAATAAAAAATTTCCATAACAGCCTCCATCAAAATTGCAGCTCATATGAATTTCACGTTTGTGATGAAAATCATAGCAGTAACATTGGTAGCCATTTGATCTATCTACATTACACTTCAGTAAAAAACAATTTCTTCCACCCTTGGTCAAAAGTAATATACTGTAGTTTTATCAGAATCTACTCTTGCACTTTTGTGTCACTTAGTAAGTCTTCGTTTCTTTGCAAATTTGTCCATCGAGCATTATCATTTGACTGCAAAATTTGATGCACACACTTGCAAATTTAACCTCATATCAAATTTAGGCTGATTTAAATGTTCTTTTGTAGCTTTCATAAAAATATGTTGTCTGTTCTGTTATGTAATAAATGATTTTCATTGGAATTATTTCATTTTATCATGTTTTACCCTTGTTTTTATAATCATCAATTACTGACCTGGAACAATTTAACTTTTTGCCAGTTTGTTGAATAGGTAATTCAGAATCTTAGTAAGCCTTTATTTGAATCTTTTCCTTATTATCTAAACTTTTCTCATGTGGCATTATACTAATTTTTGAAAGATCTTTAAAAGCTGTGTAGAATAAAGTGCTGAATATTAGTATGTTATCAGAAAGTCAAGCTTGCATATACAGACTTCACAGTAAGTACTAAGTGTCAACTGGCTTTATAATTATTTCCATCCATTTATGCTATATTTTATTAAAACAAAATCTGCAACAAATAATTTTGAAAAGTGTTAGTGATATTTGCTATATAACAGCTATTTATTTTATTACCACATTAAAATTATTATTTCTTTAATATGTGCAAATTTTTAAATGTGGCTTTATAATTATTCCTAGCACTAAATATTATTATACCTTTCTTTAACTTCTATGATCAAACTTCAGTTTTAAAATGTTAACAGTATGTTATTTTTAGTGTGAATATTTTAGTTATCAAAATTATTACATTTAACCAATACAGTAAGCCCTCAAATCAGTAAATATCACATAACAGCTGATATTCTTTCAGTTTTGATTATTTGATGTTATAATTTAGACAAATCATCAAACTATACTATGTTACGCAGATAACAAAATCAAACTTCTGTTCTATTTGGTTACTATTTTTAGCTTACAACTGATATGATATATTTGAAAATGAATGCATATTTTATTTTATAATTTTTATTTTAAAACAGGGTAGTATACAAAAATTATATTGTGATTTATGAAGCAATGAAACTATATAACAATATTTTCCATATAATATATAAAAAAAATATTGCTTTATCTTAAATCTATTACTTTTGAAACATAAAAGATATTGTTATTCCAACTCCTTTTTCATGTTATAAATAATAGATCATAACTGCAAAAATCAGTTTTGAAAATTTTCTTCATTAATTACACTTTTGGAATTATTGTAACTTCATTTTTCAAATACATTTAAATTGTAAATCAAACAATATTAGAACAATTATCAATAAGAATAATTTATTAAATCAATAATTTAGATTTAATCTGGTTAGTAAATTTTCAAGAATTTTTAGCAAGTTAGAGAAATAGGTAATATATTACTGTGATAAATGTTATTAATTATAGTGATTACAATAAAATCACAATAAATGACACCAATCACCAATAAACCAGCAAATAACATAAACTTCAATATTTCACAAATATTTTCAACTACATTAAATTGTCGGAGGATGACTACTCAATGTTCTAAAATAGTTCTATGCATTAAAAGCTAGAACTACTTAGAATAAGTAAGGCAAATCCTTTCACACTTTGTTTCTAGCAGTTTAATCACTAGTGATTAAACTGCTAGAAACAAAGTGTGAAAGGTTTTGTCTTACTTGTTCTAAAATAGAATGCATGAAGAAAATTTAACAGGAATCAAACACAAATTTGTTACGAAAAACTTTTAACATATAAGTGTTAAATTATTGCGTTAAATTAATAAATATAAGCGTTAAAATAAAATAAAATAATTGCGTTAAAATAAATATAAGCGTTAAGTTAATTGCGTTAAATTATATAAGCATTTAACGCAATTATTTTATTTAGTAACATATTTTTATACAATTTAGTAACATAAATTTGATTGGATGTAGCCAACCATGTCACAGTTTAAAATTGTTGTAAATTTCCTATGAAATTTCAAACAAGGATCTCTTATGTCTTGCAAGAGATCCTTGCAAGACATTGTTCTCATTGTTCTTGAAATTTATTGATGTTTTCCTGTACTTGACATTATAAACTTCTAGCTATTTCATAGCTTTTGAGGGTGTTTTATTCCTTACTTGGGGAATAAGATGAATATGTTCAAATAGCACCTTTACTTGGTCATCCAGTCCTTAGGCATCTAATGCTGTGTCAAAACATCCTTCATTGATGGAAACTTTGTGCTTTTTCCTTCTTGTGTTCAATGACTACTGGTTGCTCCAATATCAATATATTCTAAATTTTGGTTAATTCTTTTGTCCTTTATTGGAATAATGCATACTCCTGGTATCATGTCCTTACCCACTCCTTCTGGGAGGGTTGTAAAAGCATGTCAAAATTTTGACCAATTATGAAACTCCTAAGTCGGAGAGTTTTGAAGATTGAATTGGGTCAAGAGGGTGTGTTGGTGACAAAACCCAGACAGGAAGAAAACTTTCTTAATTATTGTAAAACAAATACGACGTGATGATAAACAGCAGAGGGGGAACGTTGACAGAAAGAGAGAGCTTTGTCAACTTCAGAGAGAGCTTTGTGAGAGAGATGCTCACGAACAAGCGTCGGGTCGAAACAATCAAGAAAAGGAGGGGTTTAATGACTAAAAGGACATCTATTAAGTCATGTGAGCCCAAACCCGTTAGGGGGTAAATGACAACAAGAACATCTGATAGACCATTTAAGTTCAAAGATGTCAGAGAAAAGGGCCATAATGGAGTAAAATGTGTGTGCAGACTTTAAAAGCTCTGTTATCACCTCTCTGACCTTTTCCTGACCCAGATTGGTCTCGGGTTTTGCCTAGAGACAAATGAATGACCAATTGAGGTAAGGAAGAGGGTGAACAGGGCCAATCAAAAGAGTAATATTTGGGGAAAATCCTATAAAATCCCCAAATCTCAAGGACAAACAGCCAGTACCCCCCAGACAAGTGTTTCCGCCAGTGGCCCAAGATCTCCATCCATCCGCAACATCACCCATCAGAGTCACCTCCTGTGCAATGGACACTCTTTTGTCAAGCCCAAGACACGCAACTTCAGACACCAGTCTTACACTTCCTTGTCATTTCTGAGTAGGGAATAAATTTGGATTGTGTTTGTAGGCCATTTTGATGTTGAATGCCTTCACTACTTGCTTTTAATTGTTGTTTGTTACAAGTAACTGTCTTACATGAATCAGTTCATTTGGAATATTGGAACAACCAGCTGGTTATTGAACACAAGAAGGAAAGCATACCAAACTTCCATCAATAAAGGACATTCTGATACAGAATTGGCTTCCTATGGACTGGATAACCAAGTAAAGGTACTTTTTGATGTTCAACTCATTCAGAAAGTAAGGAATAAAACACACCTCAAAGCTAGGGAACAGCTGGAAATTTATAAGGCCAACTACAGGAAAACATCAATAAACTTCAAGGACAATGACACTTTTGTAAGACATGGAGATTCTTTTTTTGCAATTTACAATTTAACATTGTTGCATATTTCTAAGATGTAGTGGCTGTGTTCATTTTTCAAATATGTGTTCAAATCTTAAGTTTTCATTGTGTACTCTGTTTTAGAACATTAAACTTCTTGAGGATGACTGCATTCAGTAATCATCCTCAGGAAGTTTAATGTTCTAAAATAGAGTGCATGATGAAAATTAATTATTAATTTTGCATTTATTAATTAATTAATTATCAATTTTGATTGCATTATTTGCTGTTTTATTGGTGATTACTAGTTTTTATCCAACAGTTTATAGGAATGAGGAGACAACCAGCAAAATTCAGTTTTTGAAAATTAAAAAAATAAAATTTTGTATTTAGCCTGATAAAACATGCAAATAAAGATTTAATACATCAAGCAATAATGAATGTTTCTGGAATTTTTTGAAAGCAACTTGACTGTTGTACTCCTGTTGACTTTTTACAAAATAAAACTTTTTTTGAAAATGCTACTTGCCTCCTCTTCCATGTAAGTTTTTGTTTGTTTTTTAATGTATCAATATAGTTAACTACTAAATCAGAGTTACACCTAAGAAAGATTTATTATTTTTTCTCTCTCCAAAGTTGTCACAACTCATAACCCTGCACTGATTTGATTACAAGATATTGTAAAGAATAAGGTATTATTAAAAGTACTTAAACTTTTACTATCATTTATCTCATCACATACAAATTTATAAATTAGTTACAAGTGATATTTGAATAGAACCTGTGATAAGGATTTAGACTATATGGCAGCTGTTTCTTAATATTTAACATTTCCTTGTTGATTGGTTTCTTCCTCCTTTCTGATAAGGGGTTTGCTTCTGATCTCTTGTTATTAAGGTTTGTGTGTTTTCAAGACTCTCCTTCAAAAGATTTACATTTTTAAGATCTTACATTACCTATACAAAATAGTGTTGCCACTTTTTCAAAATTGCTGACCTGGAAAGGGTCAACAATTTTGTTGAAAAAGGTGACAACACATCTCTAATGGATAGTAACCATTTTTGAAATTAGTTTGAGTCAGCCAATCTATTAAATTTACAAGTTTGCTTCCTCTTTTTTGGGTTTTCAATTTCTTGAGTTGTCATATTAAATAATTAAAATAGAAATTATAAGCTTGTAAACTGAAACTGTCACATTTGCTTTACAATAGGTTTGTTCCAACACAAGTCCCTGACTGGTTTGAATTTGAAACCATAGAAGGCATGCGCAGGGCCGTGCCGTGCTATGATGCAGAGATGCAGCTGCATCAGGCGGCACCGTGAGGGGGAGGCATAAAAAACATTTAAGGGGTAGAATTTCAAAGACTTGCATCATACTTAGAAAATCTACCGCATGGCCCTGGTAAGATACACCAAATAATAACAATATAGCCTATATAAGACTAATAATTTATATAAGGGTCGGCAAAAAATATATAAGGGGTGGCATTTCGAAGACTTGCATCATACTTAGAAAATCTACTGCATGTCCCTGGGCATGCGCAACCTCATTTTACAGCCGAGAACTGAACAATGCGCATGCCAGTTTTAAAC
>NW_019388509.1:0-6726 GCF_000671375.1 Centruroides sculpturatus
TTTGTATAGAAAAATCGTTGTAGAAAGAAAAAAAGCATGCAAACATCAAGTGTCTTCATTCTTCCGTAAGTACTTCCGGATGTTGTCTATTCGATGGAAAAATTTATTCATTGCTAATTATATTTGAATATTGTAATATTCGTTTAAAAAATATGTATATAGTGTCTAATATTCACTTCTCAAAGCAGAAATACGTTTAAAACTAATTAACCTGACCTAGTTACCCCAACCCCACCATTCATTCTCCTGCTGAGTCAGGAAGTAATTGTAAACTTTTAACCCCTAGTCGGAAAACACGTGCATTTATTTTGTTTGAAAGTAAACAAATGCCTTTGCATTATAATCTAGGCAAAAAAGGGCCGATTTAACGGTACTATTAATGCGTACAAAAAACTTGACGCGCGTCACGCGCGCCACGCATCGCTTTGCGCGTCAGTAATCGTGTGTCGCAATTCTTGTCTTAGCTAGTGTCCTTGAATGACCGTTTGGACACGTGCTATAGTTATTTATAGCTCTGTAAACGGTGGGGACGGATTTAGCGGTAATAAATGTAATAAACGAACCGGAATTGCAGTTTAACGTTTCGCACGCGACAGGGGACCGAAAATTCGGTATATAAAATAAACTAAGCAAAAAATCATTCAAAAACATAACCTTATTAAGAATCCAACGTATGATGACGAAATACATCGTTAAATACGTAATATTCTATCACACGGATTTATGCAAATCAAATAAATTTTATGTCCAGAGCCTTGAGCCATGTCCCTGTGGCCACACGACGCGCGGCTTTAGCCTCAAGGCGTGAGTCTTTAACTGGATATTGTAGGGGGAGTGAATAATCAAGCGTTGCATGGCGCTCAAACAAAAGACGAATCGAGATTTGAAAATCGAGTAACTCCGGTTTCGCGTAAGTCGGGGTATTACTGTATATGCTTTCTTTGTCCAAAAAGTGCTTATGGTACGTTACGCGAAGAAAATGATTAATTTATTATTAAAATAATTTCTATGTTAAGCTATAATAAAAATGAATTTATGTATAATGTTTTGATATTTAGTTGACTGAAAAGGGGCTGTGCCCGAAACGTGTAATTGTACTTGTACCTGTATCAACTAAATAAAAATGGATTACCTCCAAGTGTTGAAATAGAAACACACCTTGTGTTAGTGAATCAAACAAATTGAGACAACACGGTTTCGGAAGATTTGAAAAATAATTTAAAAAAATTAATTCCAGTATTAATGATAAAACTTTGGTTAAAATATTATTTCAAATCGTTGTGTTTAAATTTACTTAATTAATTTAACAAATTTATTTCATTTTGTGATCAGTATGTGTTACCCCACTACTATTCATATGACTATTAAAAAAAAAATACGTATTTTTACATTAAGAAATAACTCGAAATTTGTGTTTTAATTTTGCATTTTAAGACTAAATAAATTTATTTTTGTGCTGAATTATACGAATCATTGATATAGCAATTTATTTTGAATCTTATTCAGTTAAACCCTTTAATTATATATCAGAATAGTATCTAAATAAAAAGATGATCTATTTGAAATTATAAAAGGAATTCCGTGGCTCAAAAACTCGAAGAAACGTGCAGTTTACTGCATGTACTGTACCTAGCATGAAATCTATAAGGTAACCTTGGAACTAAGATCCAATAAGGAATCTATAGGAAACAATGATTTCCCGACTTTGTGTTTACAGACCATAGAAAAATTAATTAATTAGTGTTTGGAGTTATCTCTTATAAGATTTTGTTATAGAAAATTTTTACATTTTTTGTTTTATCTAATGACAAAATGCTTAGTTTTGAAAGTAATCATCAGTTTCATAAAGAATTGTAAATGCTAATAACTCATAACATCTTCATCCCTCCACACGAGATATGACATATAAACCTCTTCTATTTCTTCACCCGTGCTATCTTTAACCAACAAAATTTTATAGTATCCTGGCCCCTTATACATAAGCTGCTGTGACGAATTTTGTTTAATAACATAAATACAGACATATCCATAGAATCTGTTTTACACTTAAAGCGTACTTTTGTTACAGAGACCCATATTGCTCCCTGCTCCATTCGTCGCTTCTTAATTGCTCTTCTACTTGTCTCCAGGGTAGAATTAAAAACCTAACTCTGGGTACAAAACAGTTTGATTTCTTTTCATTTGTTAACGGTGTTGAAACAAATGGGCAACGTGCAAATGGACAAAGTTTTTTCTAGATGACTTTTATGGGAAACTGTCCCCTAGTTAGGTGTTACAAACGTGAAGAACACCCGAAAAATTCCACGTTGCTAGCCCATTGGCAAGACACGAACTCATGACCGGTATTGTGCAGTTTTATTTTATCAGTGGGCAGGACAGTTCCTGTAGTCTGGGACTTTCGCCTTTAAAACAGTAGCGTGTTTTTGGCACAACAAGAATTTATTCACCGTTGCACGACATGTTTGTTTGTACAAAGTGCTTTATTTTTCCTATTTCCATTTGACAATCGTTAAAACTTTTTAAATTTGTACAAGAACTACGTTTAAAATGTTACACAATGCAGAATGCAATTTTTGAAGAAGAAATATTGCAATTTTGATAAAATATGCCGTTTTCTATATATATTCAACGATTTTGACAATGTAAAAAGTGAAGAATTTTTCCAAAGAACAAGAAAGTCACAACATTAAAACAATTAAAATTTTATAAGAAGTACTGAAATCTCTTTTGGAATCAACAGAAACATGCGAAAGATAGATAGAAAATATCCATGAATCATGGGTATTTTAATACATGACCGTTTCGCTCGTACATAAAAATTCCAAAAATACGCAATAAAATATTTATATATGAATAAAAAGTTTCAAAACTTAAGTAAAACATGACTTTATAGCGACCACCATTGGCTATCTGTATAAAAGAGTGAAGATGATTGTAAAATGACGTGTGGCAAGTCCCATTTGACAACTGTTCATGTTTTGTTTTATTACGTGCCTAATACCAAAATTGTCTATTTTCTCGTAGAAAACATTTCTCGGAAGGCAATCTCATGTCATACCGATTCGTATTACATTGAATTTTCATATTAAATCAAAGCACGGAAAATGCATTGTAAATTGTTACATAAAATAAAATATTTGACAAATCACGAAATGTCAATTATTGAATTTCCTCAACAGAAAACTAATTATAAATCTGAAGTGCAATAACGTGAAAGGAGTTGTAAACATTTAATTTTTAATTTAATTCTTTTCTTTTTTTAGAAGTTAATTAAAATATTGATTTGCTGCAGAACGACACAGAATTTAATTCGACATCGATTTTACCTTTGTACTTCACGTTAATTATTACCTTTGACGTCATTTATATTAATCTGTTTGCAGATTGCAGTCTGACATTTTTTAGACTAAGCTGGCTTTAATTGTAATAATGAAAACATATTTTACAATTATTCTACAATTCTATTTGATAATTGTAAGAATGTCTTTATTGTCTGCTGAAAAACATGGTGAGATATTTCTTTGTTACTTTAAATTTTTAATTATTTTTGTATATTAGTGAATTTAAGATTTATGTTTGCATTCAGTAATCTTAATTAAAAGTATTTCTATCTATATTTTTATATATGACATAATTTGCAATACGAAGGCGATAGAATGTTTTATAGTGACATTTTGGAGTGTATGGAAGGCAACTGCAAAAAAAATTAGGAGAAGGGTGACTAGTGGTGACAGTTTTTACTATTTTTTGTATAATATATATACTAGCTGCACTTCTAAAACAAAATTATACGTGTAATATATAACATACCTTATTGTTCCTCTTATTATATAAACATATAAACTTTAACCATGTTTCAAATTGATCCCTGTGGTTTATTATTTTTCACAATAACTTCTTGCAATATATGACTTGTTACAATAAGTTTTAACCATGGAGCATGTTTAACACGCGTGGAGCAAATAGTGATAATAATGCAAACAACTTGCGAAAATAAAATAATAACAAGAAAAAACTTTTTCTTAAAACTTGTAAATGGGTAAAAATAACTCACGAATATAACGTGTTGTGAATTTGTTTGAAATGTTTTTCTTATTGCAATGTACATATTACCGCTAAAGCTCGAAAGTCGTTAATGTGTACATTACCTAGCTAATCTGCAGATAAACTAGGGTTATCCGTTAAAGTTGCTAAAATTGTTGTATTTCTCAAATTACCTAGGTAATGTGCAAATTACCTACTAGGCACTCGATAAAGTGAAAATAAGATTTTTGCTTGAACAACAGTAACGTTTTTGTACGCTTAAATTTACATAATGTTCTTTATTTAGTTTTCGATATCTAAAGAATCAAGTTAATATAATCAACCAATCAACAGTTTATAATTGGTTGATAGAATCAATCATCAACCAATTAAAAAACATACAAAATATCAAACGGTTTAAAATATTAATACAATTAGAAAAATTATTATATAGATAACCATCTATGGAATTTCGGGACTTTGAGTATCTATCTGAACTCAGGGGACCGAGACCACTTCAACGATATCCTACTTTTGGATCGGAGACAAAAAATAATAAAGTTATCATATTTTTTCTGGTGATCGCATGATATAATTGTGCAGTTAATGTTACCTATGGTGAGTAAAATGGCGGCTTGTCTCTGATTCCAGCAAACAGAAGATAGAAAACAGTGGGGATGCACGTTCTAACCTCATTTAACCTATTCTAATAAATTAGCATAATTTTTACTAACCAAATTATTAAAATAGGTTAGGTTAGGTTCGAGCATGCGTACCCACTGTTTCGTTTATTCTCTTAGCTGAAATCAGAGATGATCCGCCATTTTACTCACCATAAGTAACATTTTCCAATTGTGCTTACTTAGTGCAGTTTAAAGATTGCTGATACATTGAAATTCATAGCAATTGGTTTTTGCGACAAGCACACTTATTTGTGGTACATTTATTTGTGGTACATTTATTTGTGGCACATTTATTTGTGGCAAAGAGCTTATTTTCACGTTACCGAGTGCCTAGTAGGTAATCTGCAGATTACCTAGATACTCTGTACATTATCTAGGTAATTTGAGAAATGGAACAATTTTCACAACTTTAATTAAACAATTTTCGAGTTTCGTTTCTTTTTGTACAATAATATGTATGAGTAACCATACTGAGGGGAAAGATGATATCAGATAAGCTGGAAGAATTTAAATATAAAAATTATAATGTCCGAACGAAATCACATCTGTACCATTATCAAAAATAAATTTTTTGTCATAAAACAGTGAGAGTGATATTTTATTTTGAAGATATGTTGTCACAACATGATTTTTACTTTTAATACCGTACTGCTAATGTCTCAATAGTTCATTATTAAATAGAATTTATTTTTATTTTTTGTGGTTGAAGGTTTTGACAACAGATTTTTTAATTTCTTTAGCTGTTTTTTTAATTTTGATTATCGAAAATATACGAATACATTTTCGGTTTTAATAAACAAAATTCTATTATAGGTTTAGATCAGGGGTATCCAACCCGCGGCCCACAAGCCGCATGAGGCCCAAGGCAAATTCCAATACAGCCCAATAAACGTGTAAACAAAACTGACAGATTTTTTAATTTTATTTATTTATTTTTTTATTTCAACGGCACAAATTCAAAGAAGACGTTTGACAAACCATAAATCTTTATACATATTTTTATTTTGAGTGGAAAGGAAATATTTTCAAATACTTGGAAATGTGTGAATAAGGAAAGTATATTAAATAAAGCTGAAGTTGTGACTCAAAGGAGTATAGACTTAAATGAGGGTAAAGAAGAGAAAGGCCAAAAGATAAAAAGTACTGAGAAAGGTTAAATATACCTTTTGTTATGCAAATATTGACCATCAAGTTTTCAACTTTCCTCACTTCTTTATCTTGGGTCCTTTCTCTTCTTTCCTTGCTTTGAGTCTATAATCCTTTGAGTTCCAACTCCAGCTTTATTTAGTACTCCTTCCAGTGTAGGAAGATTTGGCTACCTTGCGCCAAATTTGGCTACTCTTTTATTAGTTTGGTGTAAAAAATATAATTTGACGCATTGGCTACTTTTTGAGTTATATATTATTTATAAATATATTAGTTGAATATAAATGCACTTTAAAATAGTGTTTTGTCACTTTTTAGTAATTAGAGACCCAAATAAAACAAATATTTGTGTTTTTCAAATAAATTTTCGTTTGTCTCCTTTATAATAAATGAATTTATCTATTTCTAAATAAAAATTGATAGTGTCTGTAGAAGTAATTTTTAAAAATATTCTTATTCGTAATAAAGTTTTAATGTTTATTACTATAATTTAGACATGTTAATCCTTGAATATACAAGTATATATAAGGATTGGGCAAAAATATACTTGTGGCTTAAACTTCATGACTTATGTGGCTCAGAGGAACAAAAAAGTTGGACACCCCTGGTTTAGATGATGTCTGTCTTTAAAATATTCTAGCTTATTTTTATTTGTTACATCAAATAATTCATGTGTGTTCGGATAGTTGCTGAAATCAAAAATATCTGGAAATAATTAAATTCATCATATAAATTATTCATATAAATTTGAAGCATTAGCGAGTCAGTATCTGTGTAAATCACAAAACACACCTTACTAGATTAAGTATTTGTTGTAAAATGGATTCATCAATTACGGAACCACGTGTGACATTAATACCTCTAGAGGAGGAGA
>NW_019388510.1:0-6722 GCF_000671375.1 Centruroides sculpturatus
ATTTTTTATTTATTTAATTTAAAATATATGCTCTAGAATTCAAATCAGTAGTGGCTTGCCCCTGTACATCATACTTTTCCTGTTAGCAATAGAGTCATGCCGGTCATCTATCTAACTAACACTTTTCGAGGAAAAAATTTTGAATTTAAATCACGTGACTTCCGTTTTACACTGGTAGTTCTTATATAATTAATCGGAGCCTCCTGCCCTTAAGCTTCCCATATCTGGTCTCGATTTTAATCTATCTAACATCGTTCTCGAAATTAATTATAATATTAAAAATTTCCTATTCAGAAATTAAAGGTCTTTTGTAGTAAAAGAGTAGAAGATTAGGTTAAAAGTATTAAGGAAGGACAGTCAGACGGATGACAGTGGGAATTTATAGGTCTACAATTTTTTTCAAATTTAAACTCGACTAGAATAATATTAATCGATAAAAATATTGTTTAGATTAATTCAGACTTAAGTTATTACAACTAATACGAAAAGCATACATTTTACTCTAGATATTGCTGCATATTTCGACAGAAACACTAAATAATTAACGTTTTATTGAAGAAAAACGGATATTTTGGAGAAGAGAAATGAATAAGAAATTTAAGATAAAAATGAATTTTTCGCCAATTTTTCAGATTTATAACCTGGAATATATTTCTGAAAATTATAATTAAAATTATTTCTATTTTTTTCTTCAATGAATTTAAATTAATAATAAAATTAATATTAAAATTTAATAATCTTGCTCTTCCTTTAATTAAAAAAAAACAGCAAAAGTATAAAATTTTAATAAAAATATAAAGCTTATTAAAAGTCAATTTATACTGAAATTGTCTCAAATATTTCTTTATTTATAATTCTACATTTAATATTATTATTTTCTCAAATTATTTAAGATTTTTTTAATATATAATATACTGAAAAATGCAACGTATACATGATATATAAATTCATACAGTATAACATTTTCAATTACCTTGTGTAAGGTGATTCTTCATTTCAGATGGAACTCGACGATTGACCCATGAAATTGTTTTTCTTTTTAATTTTTAATTTTCTATAATATATTTTTTATATAAAAACATTAGAAATAAAGTAAAATATTAAATTCTAATATTTTTGTTGCTGCAATAAATCAAATCTCAGATGATTTTATGAAATTAAACTTTTAGCTCTTACTACATTTTTAAATTAAAAGATGACATTTTATTAATAAAATATTTTTAATTTATTTAAAATTTTTTGTAAACAAATTTAAAATATATCATTTAAAGATTAAAAAGATGACAAAGTATGGGCTACTTGGTAGAATTTTATACCATGAAAAAGGGAATAAAAAGAAAAATTATTATAAACTTGCAACTTCAATTTTGCAGTTTACAGTTGATTTAACAAATAACTTTTTACTTTTTTAAAAATTTATACACTTGAAATTTTTCTTATTATACTGTAAATTCTTACTTTTATCGTTGTAGAATAGATAGAAAGATACTTAAATTATTTAATCATATAATATGAACTGACTGTTGAAATGATTTTTAAATCATTGATGTATTATTACAAATAATATACTTATTTTATATTTGATGTACTGTACAAATATTAGGAAATTTTGAATATTAAAAAAAATCAAATACAGTTTTTCAACAGTAATTCTATAGTTTTAATCTTTTCCAATTACTATTTATTTTTAAATTAGGCTATATAAAAATTACATTAAAGTGATAGAAGAATATACTACATACAGTATTTATTGTAAAATTAAGGTATTTTATGATGTTTATTAACTCTTTTACCGTATTTTTTCGAGTAGAGCAAAATTTCGATCGATGATATATCTTTCAAAAATCCATTTTTGTAGAAAGCGAATGTAACTAGAACAAAAAAAATGTATTTTCAATACATTCTAACAGCATGTAAACAGCATGATGTGGCCCTAATACTTGTAAAAATGTTTGCAGACAAGAATTCTTTCTTGACATGATTTCAGAAAAAGGAACTCAAATTTTTTTTTTGAATACCGAACTTTTCTGTGTAGTCTTCTGAAAGTAAGTACAGTATCACAGAAAATAAGCAAAACTTCTGAAAAAGGACCTTAGATAACAGACCTTAGATAACGCCGTTCTTTATAAACATAGGCATACAGGTATAATATTCTGTTTTCTTACATCTTGTTGAAAGGTAACTCTTTAGACTCAGTTTTTCACTCCTAAGTTTTCACGATGTTTACAATGTAAATAAACGTAATTATCCTTTTTATTTAACAAAAATACAAAGAAAACATACGAATGTAATAAATTATATTTTAAAAAATAAATTAAAATCCTTTGATATATTGATAAAATCATCTGAAGGACGTTAACAAATAATCTTTCTTACTTTTATAGCAAAATAAAATTATTTTTAAAATCTTGTAATTAATTTACTGTAAAAATGATTAAAATTTTCTTAATTTATATACATTTTAAATAATTTTAGTAATTTATTTTATCTTTTAACTAAAAATTTTAGAAGACAATCTTTAAAAATAATGAATATTTAAATTTGTATTTTCCTAATACTACGATTAAAATATTAGATTATTTATCATATAATATGGATTTTATTAAGCTATTCTATAATGTTTATTGTAAAATTCCTATTTTTTATTATAGAAATGCATAGATTTTGCTTATATCTGAACGTTAAATGGTATGATTCATACCTCAATGTTCCGAATTAGCCACAAAAGTTATTGATGAAGGCAAAATAAAAGTCGATAACGTTGTACAAAATATCAATAAATAGTAATTATTTAATAAAAATATTTATTTTTTATTTATAATATCTGAATTTCATAAAACGCGTTAACATTAATAATTGTTGAATATATAATATTTATTTAATTTTGGCTTCTCCTGAAAGACCAATTTAAACTTTGAATGCAAATTACAAGTAAATTTTATAGAGTTTTATTAATAATATTTTAAAATTAAAGTATAATTAATAGAAAATATTTTGTAAATTATCTATAAATTGCAGAAATGTAAAGAATATCTCGAATTTAACTTGTTTGGAAACGTGGGGAAAAAGTGCATCTTAAATTCGAAGTAATACAGCATTTAAAACTTAAAATTAATTTGTTTTAAATGTTTTAATGTAAAATATTTAATGTAGAATATTAATTAAATGTAGAAGTTTAAGGAGTTTTATCAAGTTAATAAATATATGAAATTCATTGACCAAAACTGGAATTCTGCAAGTGATGCAAGTCTTTAGAACACTTCTTCACTTAATTTAAGGCAAGTAATTACCTTTTAATATTGAAAATTAATTTTTGTATAACAATATGAAGATGTTGCGAAGTTCTTGTCAAACTTCTTAACAACGGGCACTAAGGAGAACATAAAAAAATTAACGTTGTTTACAGGTTATAGATGCAAAAAACTGATGCCATTCTTAATCATATGATTAATAAATCAATGAAAAGATTTTTACAAGTAGTAAAGTTTCGAATGAATTTTTTATTCATTTTCGTTTTAAAATTTGTAAATATTTTATAATCGCGTGACTTCTGATAAATTTTAAAATCGTTTAAATTTTTTTATTATAATTCTGAAAAATCTTTGCTTTTCTAAGTTTCTACAATAATATATTTTTTTATTATGACATTTCATTAATTTTCAGTTGAATATTTTAAAAAATAAAATATTTTTTTTCGAATTTTAATTAAACAAAATTTAATTTCAGAAGTGCTCTTCAGCAAAGTTTATCAGACATTTAACATTTTGTAGAAAAGTTGTAAGCATAATTTGTAACCAAATCAATAGATATTTATGTTTAAATAATATTTGATAGTATCGAGTGATCATAAACAAATATAGGGTGATCTTTCTGTTGTTAATGTTGAGGCAATAACCACACTATAGTTACCATCTCTCCATGGAGCTTTGAAATTTCCATTTCTGTTCGATTCTAAGCTGGAACTTGTAAAAGGCTACATAATAATGGGAAATATATATATTAACTTGTTTTTCATAGCGAAACGAGGCCCTCGTAGCTTAAGTTTTAGGGCATCATAGCTTTAAGACTTACATCTACACAAGCTAGGGCCTCATAGTTTGAGGCCCTAGCTTGTTTAGCATATTTACAAATTCATCTTTGATATTAGATAGAATCAAGTTTCATTTATAATTTTAAGTAATGTAGTGTTAATTACACATTAAAAATTACTTTTAAAGCTATTAGTAATATTAAAACATCTAAATACTTATTTAAAATATAAAGTTTTATCTGTTATTAAATAATTAAGTCGAAACAAAAGTTTTTTTAACTTCTCATATATCTAAGAATAATTTTTTTTAATATTTAATTTTGATTTTCATTTATATTTATTAAAATTTTAACTAAAAATTAATCAAAAGAAAAAAAAGAAATATTTT
Source organism: Centruroides sculpturatus (assembly GCF_000671375.1). Classification (NCBI taxonomy): domain Eukaryota; kingdom Metazoa; phylum Arthropoda; class Arachnida; order Scorpiones; family Buthidae; genus Centruroides; species Centruroides sculpturatus. The sequence goes on from NW_019388510.1 coordinate 4,419, forward strand.
TAATTCACTTTCTTTCAACATTTCTAATTGCTGAAATGCGATCCAAAGTTTCGTATTTCAGAGTAATTGGCTCTGAAAGAAGAGTGGATGTTCTCGTTTCAATAAATAGCAAAGTTCACTGAAATATTCTTTCAAAGCTTGGGTTACAAACTCGGTGGTACAAGTTTGTTCTAGTTTCTGAGTCAACAACATTACCATGAATGGGAAGAATTACTTAAAACTTTAATAATGCATTCATTAGTATAATAGCATAGCATTTACCAACAAGGAAATCTTTATTAATAACCGTATCCTTAATGAAAGCATCGTATTAATATTCTCTATAAAAATTTACCAAAATAATTCATAGAAACTACAAAGAAATAACTTGAGTAATTATTCTTCCAACTATTAGAGCCATCGAGAACTTGAGGGTAGAGCAGGTCCTTTTTTTATTTTATTTTATTTATTCCTTTGAACAAATGAAATACACATAGAATGATTTTCATACAATAAAAAACAACCTTTATTTTGTTAGTAAAAATAACATTAATTTAGGTAGGAACCACTAGGATAAATTCTCAGCTCTCCGTTCTCTCGACGACTCTGTCAACTATTAATAATTAAATAAAATTAAATTAATTTTTTCAAATTATAATAAATTTACAACATTAATTAACTAAATTTTAAAATATTTTTTAAAATAATATTTGCAATGTGGAATAGAATAACAATACATTTAAAAAAAACAGAATATTAGACTGTTATTGATACTTAAACTTTTATAAGGATAAAGAAAAAACTCGATTAAACGGCATTTTAATCTTGTTTTAATGTTTTAGGAAGTATGAAGTAAAGGAACATGTGATTATCACATTACCCCCGAGAGATCTTGTCGAAAGAGAACGACACAGAACGATCTTCCTTATGATACCGTGCACAGGGGGATTCGATTTTGGCATCTCCCGACAGATATACTATCCATCAAAGATGACGTTCTAAGTAGGGTACAACGGTGTCTGACTGGTACTTCTCACATAACTGCCTATCGAGTCACTCGGAACTCCCACCTTGTCGTCCAGATGGTAGATATCACATTATAACAGTGAACCATCTTTTTTGACGTATACTTTGCTTTATTTTCATTAATTTTTATTAATTAATCTTATTTTCTAATGTTATAGATTAATTATAATCTTTTGAAAAACGTTTTATTCTCGGTGGAATATTAATTTCCTTGGTAATTTTCGCGGATTATGAATTAACTTTTTCCTCTCTTTTTTTAATTGTACAGAATATTAATTTTTTTTCTTTCGGATTTTTTTAAAAATTGAAACCGTATCTAAACTCTTATCATTGATAATTGTATGTAAATTTTTATAATAATAAATTCGACATGTTTTTATAAAGAAACTTCAAAAAAACATTAAAAATTATATTATCTTTGCTAATATATATAATATAAAATGATTAAAAATTATATAAATTTAAAAAGATATAACAAAAATTTTTTATAATAGATTATTATTACAGTTTTCTATCAGATACAATATGAAAATTCAATCCGTCATTTAAGATGAAGTAGTAAGAGATTTGGCACTTTAATTTCATTTATAAAGCATTTTTTTTATAAAATTTAAAACTAAATTTAGACGAATTGCATAATTTATCAATGTTAAAAATTTGTTTCCTACCTTTTTTTTTTTTTAAAAAATAATATTTATTCGAATTTTTAATTTAAGGAAACGGTAAATACTATATGACGTGATCAAACTGAATTTACAGAGCAGAGATTTATTTATTTATTATTATTTTTTAAATAAAAATACATGCAATTTGTTTATCTTGCTGTTTTTATAAATTCTTTAAAGAAAAAAAAATAATTCTGTAACATTAAAAATAATCAATTTAAATCTCTTTATCTCTTACTAAAATCGTAAATTAAAAGTAAATGTATGTAACTGTAATTTAAAACTGATTGTAAAAATTTATTATACATTTTAAATGATTATTTTATTAATTGTCAAATAAGAAATGATTTTATAGAAATATTTTCTAATGTAAAAAAAAAATTAATACTGACCTTGTAAATTATGCTGTGAGTTGATTCGTTTCTGGCAAACTTTGCCAGATATAACAATATTTCAGATGTCAGAGCGACAACACCTGCTGGTGACACTTGTAATTATACTTTATTAAAGGATGGGCTATAAGGTTAGTTTAAAGGAGCAATAATGACAGAAATTTAATTGATATAATTCCTTTCTTAGAAATATACTTATATTCTTCATCATTCTTTACACTTATTTTTCTTATATCATTTTA
>NW_019388511.1:0-1249 GCF_000671375.1 Centruroides sculpturatus
ACTAGCTTAAACTTGTATTATTCTGGCATCACTTAAGCCTCTGAATTTCAAAGATAATAAATAAAATGTAGACTATATTTAAAAGTAGGACTTATGTATATCAAGTTTATCAACGAAATACCACGTGTGAAATAAAGTATCGGGCAAAAAAAAACAAGAAATAAAAAATTACAAGTGCTAAATACTAAATATGACAAATTCTTTCACTTAATTAATATGTAATAACATTTTACTTACTTGCTTTCTTTCCTTCTCCGCCATGCGAGATCTTGTTGTTACACAACAAACACACAGCAAGTTTATTATCTTCACTACAAATCTCATAATATTTCCAAATAGGCGATTTTTTATTAAATGGTGCCATTTTGTAAAGCTTTTGGCGAACAAACAGTATATTTTTTAGTAATAAAAACTATTATTAACACAATTTGANTAAGCCGTTCAGGTACGGCTGGCTCATCGGTCGCATAGCGATCATACACAAGTCTATCGGAGAAAGAGCCTATTTGAGCTATAATCTCCATATTAGCACCTGCAAGAAGAAGAAGAATAAGAAAATGTTCTAAATTAACCATAAAAGCTACTGTCTTGGACTTGAAGAGGGAAGTAATGCATCCTACAATTGAGAGACAATAGAAAAACGGCGTATCCCGCAAAACAACAAAAAAGAGTTATTAAAAAATTTGGATTTGAGCATTATCGATCCATCTTCTAAGAAATTTTCACGGTTCTGTTGCATGTCGCAAGGATTTTATACTTACATTAATAAAACATTACAAACTTTAAAATGATAGTAAATTTAAACACAAATCCTCCTTGTTCTCGAAAACTTCTTAATGAGGAATACAGTAATACCCCGACTTACGCGATTTTCAAATCTTGTCGATTCGTCTTTTGTTTGAGTGCCACGCAACCCTCGATTACTCACTCTCTCCACACTATTGTTCAGCTTACATGTTCGGATGTGTCGCGCGGAATTGACACATAGCTACAATTTATTTTGTGTTATTTATTTCTGTGTTTGTTATATCTACGGAGACTCGAGAGACTTTACTATGTCATCCAAACGAAGTAGAACTAATTCTTCCGCATCAAACAAGAAAAGAAAAACTTTATCTTTGGAATGTAAAGTTAACATTGGGTATGTTCGTAAAGTCGAACGAGTTAAACGAGAATGACGTCATCGTTATTCCTATTTCGTTAGACTTTTCGAACGATTCGTTACTAACGCGTTTAACTCGTTTGACTT
>NW_019388511.1:7075-7800 GCF_000671375.1 Centruroides sculpturatus
AAAAAAAACAAGAAATAAAAAATTACAAGCGCTAAATACTAAATATGACAAATTGTTTCACTTAATTAATACGTAATAAGATTTTACTTACTTGCTTTCTTTCCTTCTCCGCCACGCGAGATCTTGTTGTTACACAACAAACACACAGCAAGTTTATTATCTTCACTACAAATCTCATAATATTTCCAAATAGGCGATTTTTTATTAAATGGTGCCATTTTGTAAAGCTTTTGGCGAACAAACAGTATATTTTTTAGTAATAAAAACTATTATTAACACAATTTGATGTAACAATGAGCAAATAACGCGTGTCGTGACACGATCTACTCGCAAATGAAACAAACCCTCTCTCACAATTTCTCTCTCTCTAGGCGGGACAATCTCACCCCACATTCTTAGAGATACGATTACATCACCCACCTGACATATGTGACAGAGCTGTGGACTGTCCATCAACACTTGATAACATCCACACACCTGACACATGTTACAATTGAACTTAACAACATATNCACAATTTCTCTCTCTCTAGGCGGGACAATCTCACCCCACATTCTTAGAGATACGATTACATCACCCACCTGACATATGTGACAGAGCTGTGGACTGTCCATCAACACTTGATAACATCCACACACCTGACACATGTTACAATTGAACTTAACAACATATTTTGCCGAACATTCGGCGCTTCGGTCGAGAGCGTAGCCGAATATTCGGTATTC
>NW_019388512.1:0-6711 GCF_000671375.1 Centruroides sculpturatus
TAGATGATAATATATTATATTGCATTTGTAGGCATTTCTATGCATGAAATACAGAGCTAAAAAGGAAAAAAAAACTTTGTGGGGTTGAAAACATTAATTTATTTTGTTTATGGGAAAATTTGTTTTGATTCAAAACAAATTGGGTTTTGAACAACTTTTAGTTTGAAAACCATGGTTTGACTGTATTTTAAATAAAATAAATTAAAATACGATTAAAAATTGCAGCTTGGTGTTGTGACAATGTCACAATAAATAATTGCTCGTTCATATTAAATATTTTCGAGACACGCATCACGTCATCAGACTTACAGTGCAGAAAATAACAAAATTGAAAATAGAAGAGAGTAGTAAGCCCTCACTTTAATTAATGGATTAATTGGGAGAAGAGACATCCACTATTGTCAAAAGTTTGTTAAATTGAATGTATTTTAAAAACATACATATTATGATAAGATTTTGATACATCCTGTATGTTGTAAATTGTTTATTATTATAAGTATGAATAAATTATTATTATTATATAATGTAAATGTTGAGTAAGCTATATTTATTGACTTAATATTTTAGATTGCTTTATTGACAAATAAAAGTAGGCTTTAAATTTTTAATTTTTGATGGATATTTTTTGTTCATTAAATTGAGGGTCAACCATATAATGCATTTTTTACATTCTATTCTATGTTTTATGATTTTGCATGCTATGGATTTGATAATGAAATGTATGACTGAAAAAAACATTTAATCTGAATAAATCTATAAGACTCCTCAAATTATTTAGCATTTTTAAGTTTTTATAATTCTTGTGCAGAAATGGAGTCAAACAAAACTATGTTCATACTCTATTGAAAAGTCAGTAGGAATATAGTCGGTTAAAAGGACGATTTGCATCATCGTCTTAACATTTCAGTTACAGAATTTTCTTTTATTTTAAATTTAAAATATTTGGTTGAAAATATGAACAGCAAAAACAGATTACACGAGTAAACATTTAATTTAAAATATTCCTTTTGGATACTCCCTTTCAGTGTCAAATTGACCAATAAGGGATGATATTTGATTTTAAATGTCTTTATCTGGAAGTTAATATTCATCCCGATGCATTGGTGAATGAATATTCGACCAGTGGCACTGGCTAATTATTTCAATTGCTTTTCTCTATTAATAATAATAGTAAGTTGCATTTCATGTAACATCTGTTTACCAAAACATAAAACATATTATTAGAGGAAATGCAAATGCATTCAAAGTAAAAATTCAAATGAGGTAATTATTCAAAAATAATAAGAAAAAGCCTATATGATTTCAGCAATAATGCACTTTTTTTGTTTTTTATCAAGGACAAATTTTCTCAACTCAGTTTTCTCCAATTTGTTTTTCTAGGATAACTACTATATTTGAACAATAGAAAATCATTAACTGTTGGATGTGTATAGTTCCTATTTGTAATAAAATCAGCATTTATAGAAATAAAAATATTTTTTATCTGTTCACATTTTATTTACAAGTTATTTGTGTAAATCTAAACAATATTAAATTTAAAATGATAGTATAAAGTGGGTGAATAAGTTTTTTTATTTTCAAATTATCTCTGTTTCTCTTCCTTATCCTACAAAACGTTAATATTGCTTATCAATAAAAATTCTCCTTTTATTTTTATCCTGAACTAGTTTTTCTGCATTATTTTGATTTCTTGGAAGAGTGTGGAATGATTATTCTAGCACCCATTAGTTACTTTGTTAGTTTAGACCAGTAATCTTTAATTAAACTTTTGACATCTACGGAACTCTCATGCTCAAGTATTACTTTTGCATAAATTTTAAAAAATAAAGAAAGTGCAGAAAAACTTAAAAACTGTTTTATTTCTAAGTAATAAAGTTTTTCTTAGAGTTAGATAAGATATAATTTATATAAATTTTTATTTTTCAATAGTTTTGGGAAAAGAATGAAAAAATAAAAATTTATTTACATAAAATGTTTAACTGATTAATAACTGCTTTAGGATAGAATTTTGATTTTATTAATTGACTCATTCTAGCAGAATAAGAATGCTGCACTTTGTTACAAAGTGACAAAGTGATTATACATTTATGATGCAAGATCCCAAAAAATTTCCATGTCAGTCTTGAGTGACCTTTACAATCTTTAAAGTAAAATAATGCTAAATTTTAATATTTTATTTATTTACTATATATTATTAATTAAAAAATTATATAGACCACGTACTTTCTAAAAATGACATCACTGAAACGTCTAATTAAGAACGATATTTTAGCATTGTCCATATATTCTATGGTGAATGAAAACAATGACATCGCTTCCATAAATATTAATAGTTCCTCCTCTGAGCCTTCCCAGGCAATTAAGACATTATCTACCATCATAGGTAAAGGAGAGGTTATCACATAGCAACGGGGAGGGAGTTAAAAATTTGATTCCATTCCATCTTTCATTTTTCTTAGATAATTCCAATCTTTCCTTTTTAGGAGTTATATTCCAAATGAGGAATAAACTCTGAAAAAGCAATTTGGTGGTTATTTTCCAATCTTATTTCAATATTTTCCATTGTTCTCTGAATCACATCAAAATTTCATCTTGTCATTGTTTGAATTTTTTAAAGATTACTTGATTTGTGATATGCATTGTAATATCAAGATGGCCCAAAGAGAATGATAATAAGTAGGTAAATCTGAATTTTGTTGGCCGTGCAAATTACTATGGCGTGAAATAGCATAATTTAGGAAATTTCTATATTGTGTCTATTAGTTTCCTTCATAATGTGAGCAATCCTCATTTTGTAAAAAACTAGATCTGTAAAAATGAAAGCATTGTCTTATTACTGTTGCAGAATTGATTTCTGCATTATATACCTCGTACTTTTGACAAGTTAGGTCGATGTTCCAGTTGATCAAACATTTCAATTGATGATTTATAAAGAAATGGTGATTTGTTATAAAATGCTTTACGTCTTCTGATGATTATATTTTCTCTTCTATCGATATAGCTACCAATTTGGCTATTAATGAGGATTTATTATACCAAAATCAAAATGTGACCTGTTTAGAACTTTATTCTTTTAATTAATTTCAAGATTTATTTTAGATTGAATTAGTTATCCTAATAGATAGGGTTTTAATAAATTGGAGGGCTTATCACATCAAGGCAGACCAGAACAATAGACTAGATTTTTACAAAAAAAAAAGCCTTTAATAGCCACAATCAAAATTAGGTAAGGAGCATTTTGGGTGCAAAGACCTCTCATCAGCTTACATACACATAGTAACACTTTGGGCTACATTAATACAATCTTAACACTAGCAGTAAACCAAGACAACTGCTAGTGTTAAGATTGTATTAATGTATCCCAAAGTGTTACTATGTGTATGTAAGCTGATGAGAGGTCTTTGCACCCAAAATGCTCCTTACCTAATTTTGATTGTGGTTATTAAAGGCTTTTTTTTTTTCTAAAAATCTAGTCTATTGTTCCAGTCTGCCTTGATGTGGTAGGGTTTTAATAAATTGGAGGACTTATCTATTAGGATAACTAATTCTATCTAAAATAAAGTCATGGGCTAGAAACATTATTCAAGATTTATGTTTTGGATCTTTTGAACTCCCCTCTTTTCTTTATTTTAGAAATTTTTATTAATTTTCAATAGTTCATGAAAATTTAATGTAAAAAGCAAGTTGGAAAATACAAAAACATTTCAATTATAACCAACTGAAGAAGGATATATGGCGCAGAATGTACATATTAGTTTAATAAAATCTCAATAAGCTTTCCTATTGAAAACTGGTGTGTGATAAGTCCTTAAAATTACAAATTATAACAAATTACAAATAGTTGTTAAGAAGATTTATTACAGCATTGGACAAAAAGCAAATAATTATAATGTTCTATCAGTTTTAAAATAATTTTTGAGTAGGTTAAAAGTTTTTTACCAAAACATTTACAACTTGAATGTTTCAGATATATTTTATAAGTTTTTTAATCTTTATTGAATTTTAACTTCTGTAGACGAGTCTACAGACTTATTACCTTTAGTGAACAAGATTAGAAATTATAAAATTAAATCATTTTAATAATTAAAAATTATTGTTAATTATTATTATATGTCAAATTATAGCATTATGTTAATATGGCTGACTTAAAACAAACACCAATAAAGCAAATTTTGCCGTTGCCCTGGAAAAATGCCATTGTTGCAACACAAATTTTCACGTGATAAAACTAAGAAAAATTTTACCCAAATTTGTTAAACCGAACTGTAAATTATCTTCATAGAACAAGAAATAATCCTATACCCAATAATGGTTGCTTTTTACAATTTGAGATGTGAATAATAGAAAGTGGTACTGTAGAATGTTTCATTTTGAATAGAATAGATTTTCTTCTAGTTAGTAAAGATGGATTTGATCGCAGATTGTAGAGCAATTCAAACTTCTGGTTTTAGAGGAGCCTTGTACTGTACTCAGAAAATAGATATTAAAGTTTAAGGATCCCACCCCTTTAAATGGACATAGTCCCGTGTAAACACATACTAGTTTGCATATTGGGCCGTACATAAGGTGATGTCAGGTTTGGCTACTTTGCACCAAATTTGTTTTTTTTTTTTACTGTTTTGGCACTAAAAAATATTTTCTACTTTTTCAAACAATTTTCAACAGAAAAAAATCATGGATTTCTTTTAGCTTTGTTTTGTTTAACTATTCTGATATACCTCTCCAAACTTAAATGACAAATACCATCTACTACTAATTTTGTTTGATTTGAAAATCTTGCAGAACATTAATTTTATTTAACTTTATTTAGTAAATTAATCCAAAATATTATAATTTAGAGATTTCAATTGTCTGTTAAGCCTTAACACCCTAAATTACACCATCTTGACCTTGACTCTGAAAATTATTAATATGTATTTTCAATAAAGCGAATTAATTGCTGTTTCCCTAGCTATCTGTACTAATGCGAATTGACTGAGTTGATACTTAACAATTGGTTAAGTATGCAACTTTTATTATATTGTCTGGATGACATAGTTTTGTAAGTTTATTCATATAAAATTGTCTTTTAGTGTTAATTTTTAAAATTACTAAAAAAAAAAGAACATAAAAATATGTAAAAGTAAAATATCATTTGATGAAATTAGATCATTTCAGTTTTTTTCCAACAAAGAAGTTATAATTAATTGAATGTACTGTACAACAGTGCCATTCAATTAATTGAATGTACATACAACAGTACTTTGAATTTAATTCGTTTCAGGAGGCTGTTTGAACTCTGAATAGTTTCAATTCCATATCAGTTGATTTTTGTAACATGAAAAAAAAAAACAGGTCATTTTGTGTACTTGTAAAACTGACATTTATAGTAAAAGTAGCATGTTAAATGAACAGGAATTTTTCATTTCTACTTTTCCAGATGTTATGTATACAACGTGTCCGAGAAAGATCTTTATCATTCTAAACATTAATAACAAAAATACTAACAGGTGAAATGAAATGCAGTTTGCTGCAAAAGAATGAAGAAATTTAAGAGTTTTTTCTGGTATAAATTGCCTGAGGTAGATGGTACTAGTTGCTTGCCAGTTGTGATAAGGACCCATACCTTGGCCTCTGCGATTACCTGACATAACTCCACTGGATTTCTTTTTTGAGGGTTATGTTAAAGACAGGGTTTTTCAAACATCTGTTTCTGGTATATCCGTTCTAAAGGAAAGGATACAATTAGCAATCCTCATTGTTACACTGCAAATGTTAAAAAACACTTGGAGAGAAATCCAGTACAGACACGACTCGTGCTACTAACGGATCTCACGTACAGCTGCATTGAAGGTACTGTAAAAAACTCTTAGATTTCTTCATTCTTTTGCAGCAAACTGCATTTCATTTCACCTGTTAGTATTTTTGTTATTAATGTTTAGAATGATAAAGATCTTTCTTGGACATGCTGTATAACAGAGGGAAAGTATGGCAATTAGTGAACAAATGACCCTCGAAGACTTACACATTGCTTGGCCTCGTGGCAAACTTTGAGAAATGCAAAAATTTTGGGTGTTTCTCCTGTATATGTTAGTGTATGTGAGGCATAATTTTATTCACCTGCTTTGAAACTTAACTTCTGTGTGTTTTGTCAAAAATTTCTGAAAATTTGCAGTGACATTTGTGTATTGGGGAATTGATATTATTAAATTTTGGTGGTTAATGGTCAAGGGGATGAGGAGACAGAGGGATGTCATGTACCTTATTTCAACTGAGATTAGATGTGACTTAATGAAGATTTTACTTATTATTACAATATACAAATTTTTATAAACTCATCCCTACCCTCAAAATTAAGCTTTTTGCCATTTTATAATAATTAATTATATAAAAAGTTTTTAATAAAATATTGTAACAGATGGTGTCATGTGCAGTTTTAAATGTCATTTCCTGGAAAGTTATGTGACTTGTTGCTGAATTTTTTTTCTTTCTTGGATGGTTATATTTATGTTTTTTATTTTCAGTCGATTTACGAGAAGTAAAAGAAGTCAGAATTGGAAAATCTTCTAAAGCATTTGATCGCTGGCCCGAAGATTCTCGTAAATGGGACCCCAATAACTGCTTTGTTGTACTCTATGGAAATGCATTTGTTTTAAAGTCTTTGGCTTGTGTCGGTGAGTTTCTTAGGGAATTATTATTATTTTTATTTTTTTAATTATATTACCAGTTTAT